>NW_008335444.1:1166482-1181395 GCF_000622305.1 Nannospalax galili | reverse complement strand
ACGGGTAAGATGAAAGAGAAAACATTTTTCATATCGTTCTGAATATTTGCCATATGAGTTTTTACTTAAAATCTGAATTTTCATACTGTCACAGTTACCAAACTCTCTCTCTGTGTGTGTGTGTGTGTGTGTGTGTGTGTGTGTGTGTGTGCGCACGCTTGTTTATTTTTTCTTCACTTCAGACATTAACTTGTTATTTAGCCCAGGCTGACCTTGAACTAGTGATCCTTCTGCCTCTGTCTCTCCTAAGTGCTCTAAGTGCTGGGATACAGAGATAGTGTCTCATTTTAAAAGCAAACTCTACTGTTACTGTTTCTTCATCTTCAGTTAAGTAGAATCCAAAGAAACAGAAGTTTAGCTGAGCCTATTTTATCATACTAGCACGTCCATTGAAAAAAAAAATACTACAACTGTTAACTTGTTATTTTTATTAATGTGCAATCAATTAATATGAACATATGTGTTCCATAAGACAGACCCCAAAGATATTTAGATAGAGATTCCAGTGTGCATGAGAACCTTGCCAATATTCTGAAGACCTGTTTCCTGGTGGAATTCACAGTTTGCTGTCACAGTTCAGAAAGATGCTTTCCTAAGCACAAATGTAAATATGTCCAAACACCCCAAATAAACCCATCAGCACTGAATATTGTGTACATTTAAATCTACACAAGAAGCAAGAAGCTTCATATGGTAATAATGCTGGAGTCAGCAAGGTTTAAAAGAGCTGTGACTGTGCTGGAAGACAGTTGCATAGAGCGCCGCTTTCCAAAAGACTCAAAATTGTATGTGATCACACAGAAAGGAAAGAGAAGCAATCAGGCAGCAGAAGCGGATCAACACAAAAACACTCCCACCCCAGCCGTGAAATGAGTAACTATGTCTAATATACATTAACTGGTACCATTCTCGTTAACTTAAGTCTTTGCTAATGGTGAGAAACTCAAAACAACAGCACTGTCAGCAGCTCTAGTAAATGAAATATTCATATCAAGACCCGTTGATTTAATAACATGCTAATTCCCTTTGCCTGGGATTTGTGATTCTGCTTGACAAATCCCATTGGTCTTTGACTGTTTCTCTAATTTGAATGGCTCCTCTTGCTCCCTGGATGGCTGTGGCCCCCTGGGTAGCTTTGCAGTTCTTTTCAAAACACTTGGCATCTTGCATGACTTTTCCCCCTATTTGTTACATCCCTCCCCATCTGTGACCTCCACAGGGGAGGAGCTGTCTTGTGATCTTTATCTCCTAGTATTTCTCAATGTTCAGTACATGACATCAGCCAATGATGAATTCACAAGTTAATGTTACTAGTATTCAATAGTTATTTTTATGATATGAGGGTGTCAGAGGTCATGTAATATCAAATAAGAATCTTACATAGTTAAAATGTAACACATTCTTAGAATCTCCAGTTGTTCTGCAAGAAAACTAAGGGACCTGAAAATATGCGTAAAGGTCAGCCTGGTAATTAGTGGGGAAGGAAGGGTGTCAAGTAAGAGAAGGGAACGTGCACAACTCTCACATTCCAAGAATACGCTGTAACGTGGAGCTAGAAGATCTTATTTAGAGAGAAAACTGGAGTTGCTGAAAAGCTCAGGTGATTCACGAAGGGGCTTTTATGCCATCATAAGTTTGCTCTTTGTTTGAAACGGACAAGGCTCCAGTGAGGAGCTTTAAGTAGCACAGCAGTGTAGTGTCAGTTACACAAATGCAACCATCAGACAGCACACAGTGGACAAGAAAGGGAGTAAGTCTAGGGCTTCATTTAGGAGGTTAGGTAGAAACCCAAGTGGGCGATAAGTGGGTCCTTATCTACAGTGAGAATGCAGAGAAGAGCCAGAGGGAGAGATGATAAGAGAACTGCCCAGCAAAGAAGGACTGGCTAAATGCGGAGAGAACAGATGTATTCTCAGGAACAGAACAATCTTAAGGAGGTGACAGGACTGTAGTCATTGAAAAGAAACCATCTGTGAGGACAAAGGGCAGAGCCTGAAGCCAGGAGCCCTGCTGAAGTGGGCTGAGCTTGTATCCTAGCAAACTGTACACTCCAGTGAATAGATCCCAATGTACCCATTTCGTGATTGGAACTATTATTTGTTCCTCCTTCATGACCACATTTATCATACTGTACAGAAACTAAGACTAAACTGGGATGCTTCTAGTTGAGCATGAATGAAATTAAATTGAATTACACTTGTTTCTGCCTCTGTCTTGTAGTCACCAGATTCTGGACCACAGCTCCTAGTTTCTGTCCAGTTCTCTCCATTCCAGTGCCTTCATGTCTTCTACCACAGGCCATTCATCTCCCTCTTCCCCCACAAAGCAATACAAAACAATACAGCTAGCTGGGAAATCGGGGAGGAGTGGCGGGTGTGTGAGATGCCCTCGGAGCTTCTATGTATCTGCTTTCCCACAGGTGCACAACAGCTGTTTCACACAGGCAGGCGTCTGCTTTGACCTGGGACAACCCAGAGGCAAGTACTACACAATTGCAGGTTTCCTGGTGAGAGTTCACCTCTCAAAGCATGCGTTGGGTTTTATACTTGTCCTGGCTGTCCTTGGGGTCAAAGGGATTGTTTATGTGGTGGCCTACAGTGTTTCAATCAGGAAATCTTTGGACACCTGCCTTTCACAAGTCTTTCCAGCCACTCCTTCAAAGAATTCTGCTTTGCCCTAGCAGGACAGAGATCAGCCACCTGGTCTCCTGGAGTTTTTGTTCTTATCTTGTCTTCCATTTCCTTTTTACTTTGCATGTGCCTTGTACATGTATATCCTCTCCATGAAAATTATAATTTAATACAGTACCAGCTTCTGTTGCCAAAAGTAATATTCCTGTGTAATCGCTCTGAGATAAACTTATTCAGCTATAAGGTGGCAGCATCTATTAAAGGGGGTTACAAATAACAAGACCCCAACCTTAAATTACACCACACAACTCAGGATAACCTACATAATTCCACTGATGCTGAGCTACTTTTGTATTCCAGAAAAGAATGGAAACTGCGATCATACCTTCTTACAAGTGTGCATTTGAGGACACCACTACAGGGATTTGAATTCCAGGTTCTCAGGTGAGCCTCATGAGGCCACTTGTTTAAGAAGTGGCCTGTTGATTGCAAGATCAGTACCTGCTGGAAGGCAACTGTGGGACCCAGAATGCAACTGCCATGTAAGTGACAGAGTTTAAGTCCAATTATGAGATACCACGAACAGTCTCAACAAACAGCCTCATGGTTGTGGTGATGAGTCTTCCCTTTGTCTGTATCTGGCCAGAGTAGTAGCAGCAGGAGTCATGGGCATGAGAGACAGGAGGGAGAGAAAGAAAAAAGGCTAGAAATATTTCTAACTTCAATAGAGAGAGATCAGGGTTATGAACATAGAACTCTACAAAAGACCAGTGCAGAGGAAATAAACACCTGGAGACTGAAGAGAGAAGGAAAGTGCTTTCCACAGGTGCTATGCCCGTTGTCCAAGCAGCCGGCTATATGGAAACATGAACCACACCAAGCTAGGTCAGGTTGACAACATGTAATGTGTGTGGACTTGGTTATTGCTGAGACACTATAGTGTGGAGCTTGATGACTGTCAGTTACAATGTTTTGTGTTGACTGATGGTAAATGTCATTCAAATTGTCTTAAACAACACAGGAGACTTTGGGACACAATCACTAAAACAGCAGTGATAGTTAAGTCAGATGAAGCTTGATCAAGTGGCAACATAGAGACTCTATTCCCAGTCATGTCAACCACGATAACTGTTTGTTTTCTTCTGCTTTTCCAACTGAGGTGAAGACTTTGTCTGAAGTCTGGTTGTGGATTTTGTTCTTGGCTTCAGAGGAAGAATCGTTTACACTGCATCCTAGCAACTTTCCAGAAGTTTATGCTGGACTAACTTAGGCTTCCAAGAGCCCAGTAATTCTTCTTTTAAATATTTTTTGATTTTTATTTTATGTATGAGTGTATTGCCTACTTGTATATAAGTGTACCATGTTGTGCAATTCCCACAGAGGTCAGAAGAAGCCATCAAATTCCCCTAGAACTGGAGTTACAGACAGTTTTTAGCCACCATGTGGGTGCTGGGAATCAAAGCTGGGTCCTTTGCAAGAGCAGCCAGTGCTGTTAACTGCTGAGCTTCTTTCCAGCCTCCAGCCCAGTAACTCTTGTAAGAGAAATGGGATCCATTGATTAGTTTAGTTACCTTGGTGATTTCTCAAACCCCATGGGAATTTGAGGTGATGGACAGAAAAGACCAGGGATGGATGCTGGAAAAGCAATCAGAACATAGCTTTAGTGAACATCGAAGGCTTATAGACAGGGATGTTTAGGCTTGACACCTCCATTTCTATTTCAACATAATATCTAACTTGCCTTATCCTTATCACAATATGGAAGAAAGTATCTCCTTTTGAAGTGTATTTTGAAGGACAAACAAATGCAGTATCGATAGCAAAGGGCCTCACATAAAGTAATCATGAAATAAAAATTAGCACATATGGTTAAGCTGGTAGCACTTCTCAGGACAATGCTACCCATATATTTATTGAAAAAAAACAATTGACTAAGTAAGTGAACTAGTGTTTGTGCATATGTATAATTTTACATACTTAACCAGATAGTAGGAGAAAGAAAAGCCAAAAGTCAATGAAGCTGATAAAATATTCAGTTATTTTGCTTTTATGAACTAAGCCCACGCACTTTATAAACATAATCTGTAATGCTTCCTAGGTGACTGACTTTCCAAAGATATATATGGCCAAAATTAAGGTACAAAGCTAAGACCACTGGCTGCTCTTGTGGAAGACCAGGGTTTGGTTCTCAGCATCCACATGGCAGCTGACAAATAGTTCCTAACTCCAATTCCAGGGGTGCCAATGCCCTCTTCTGGCCTCTGTGGGCACCAGGCATGAATGTGGTGTGCTTAGAAGCATGCAAGCAAAACACTTATACACATAAAATTAAAAAACGAAAGAAAAATTCTTTAAAGATTTATTTAAAAATACAAATGTTGACTGGGCATGGTGGTGCATGCCTTTAATCTTAGCACTTGGGAGGCAGAGATACTTGTACATCTGTTTGTTGCTTCTCTTTTCACAATAGCTAAGATATGGATGCCACCTAAGTGCCCCTCAACTGATGAGTGGATAATGAAAATATGATACATGTACACAATGAGATCTACTCAGCGATAAAGAAAGATGAAGCCGTGAAATTTGTAGGTAAATAGATGGAACTAGAAACTGTTATGCTAAGTGAAGTAACACAGACTCAGAAAAACAAGTAATGCATATTCTCCCTCATATGTGAATCCTAGCACTAAATCCATATATGTGAGCATGTATCTAGACATAACTACAGGAACCAGGATAATGAAAATGAACTAGGGTGGTAAAAGGAAAGAAGGAGCCTGAGAGAGAAGAACAGTAGGAGACAGGTGTTAAAAAGGGAGAAATTGATAAAATTATTTAAATGGGAGAGGGAAGGGAGGGTTATAAAAAAGAACTTTGGGCTTAAAGGGAAGGAAGGAGCTCAAGAGCAGTACCATAGGAGACTGGTATTACCAAGGGAGAAATGGGGAAAATGGGGACACTTTAAATGGGGAAGCCATGGTGGAAGAGTTGGAGAGAGAGATAGAGAGAGAGAGAGAAGAAATAATGTCTAGCTAGTATAAAAAAATCAGAAGGAATCACATTAGTCCAACAACCTAATGACAAATTAAACATACAATATCTCTACATGAGTCCATGTATAGCTAAAGGCTATATAACAAGAAACAGTGACAGACAGGAGAAATCTTCCTTTGAGTTGTTGGCCAGAGTGGTCCAAGAGACTCCTGAAATTACACAGGCTATTGCCTGATTGCCTCCAAGAACTTGAAAGTAAGACCCTATTGCTGAAGACAGAACATACTTTGAACACAAGACTTAGAGCAATGGAGCTGGAACTGACATGGAAGCCACTTCCCCTGAAGGCTAACTCTCATAGCTTTGGAGAGCATTACACAAAGTACTAAGGAAGAACATCAATCGATGGTCCAACACCAGCTTCAAGACCAAATCACCACATCAATGACTGGCATAGCATAGGACATTGGCGCAGTAGTGGTACTCTTATCTTGGGGTCAATCAACATCTATCTAATTGCACTAAAAGTTCATTCAATGAGAGGAAACTCATGTGTGGTACTCTAAGCCTGGCCAAATATACATGGTTGGAGAGGTCGTAGATCTTAGAGAAAAACCCAAAACTGTCACATCCCTAGACTAATGTAATTTCTTCCTATGTGCAAAATATTTATCCTTTTATTTACAGTAAGTATCCCAGTCATCACTCATCAAAGAAGCTTCTTTTGCACCAGACAGAGACGATTACAGAATATCACAACTGGTCATACACAGACGTTATCTGCAAATTGCCCAGGCCTAAGTGGCACATCTACAATGCAACCTCTACACCTAAGGCTCACAGAACATAGAATAAGGGGAAAGAAGACAGCAATTAATATCTCAATTCTCATTAATGAATCTCCTTCGTGCAACAGAGGGTCAGGAATGCAAACAATCAGAAAAGGCCAAAGTGTAGAGTCTGAAGAATGCTGATCCTTGGACAGGACTCCTATATTAAACTCCATCCACCCAGGGCTCAGGGACCATTGTGGAAGAGGGGGCAGAAAGACTCTAAGAGCCAGGAAGGAGGTACATGGCCACATGGAAATAGAGTCCTATAGGCTCCTAGGATTCTTTTCATATGAACCTTCAGCAATGGCATCAGCATGCACAAGACCCATGCAAACTCAATCAGACAAAAACCCAGAATAGGACTGGGAAAATGGACAGCAGACCCCAATCTTAGCTGCAGAAATACTGGCAACTGATTATTGTTGGGTGAGGAAGAGCTGATCTCCCTAAAGTGAGGGACTTTAGATAGGCTAAATAGACCTCAGTAGATGAACTTGCACTAAGGAACTTCTGGGGACACTAACTTTACACAGTAAGCCTTAACACAAATGTCAGAATGTATGAATTCCAGTGGAGGGGCTATGGGAGGGTGCCAGTGGGGAAGGAGGTAGAAAGATGATTAAGATTGATTGAGATTATCTTTATGAAATACAGAAAATTCAATAAAAATTTATAGAGAGATGATAGATAGATAGATAGATAGATAGATAGAGATAGATGATAGATATAGATAGAGATTGATTATAGAACACTTGACTAGAATGTGTGAAGCCTTAGATTCAATCCTTAGCATAACAATAAACTAAATAAAGCAGTTTTAGCTGGCCATGCTCAGCATTCCTGCCAGACATTGTCTCTGCCTTGTCCCTACACACTCTGCTACATAAGATCACCAAAATGTCCCTCCCATTGGTGCATCACATACATGAGTAGGAGGAGGCAGGTACTAGATACAGGGAAATGTTCAAAAGCAAAACGAAACAAGCCTTGTTTTGCTTCTAATTACAAAGCCCTCTCTGACATTTTTCCATCTTGTTTGGAATTTTTTCTGTATTCATCTTACACTGTTTTCAGTTTAATTTTTTTTCTCATCACAGAGTAGGTGCTTCCTCTATTTCAATTTCTCAATTTCCTTTTACAACTCATTTGTCCCTAATTTGAATAAAGTCCTACTGAAAGCTTCCTCATATAGTTTGCATTTTTCCATCTTCATTCCTTTAACAGCAAAGAATAACTTCAATAATTCTTTCCTTATTCACCATTTATTTGGCTTTACATGTTTCCTCTAAGAGCTTTATGTTTGTTCCACACCTTCTAGCCTTGTTAAAGTGTTACTGAATCATTATCTTGGTCCTGCACATGAAAGAGAGAGGCCCCCCAAATGAAATAACTTCCTCAAGGTTACACAGCCACTAAATTTGTGAAAATGCAATGTAATTGATGCCTATCAGTTTCACAAACTGGAAACTATGATAGACAGCCTCCAGCATGGAGCACCTGGTGGCTCAAGCCTGGGACACAGAGGAGGGAGGGGCCACTCCTAAGAGGCTTCCCAGAGCGCCTGAAGCACAATGAAGAATGTGTCCCTGTCTCAGAGACCATTCACTGACTGACTTAGGTCAGGCTCATGGTCGGGCACAGCAGCTTCCTACTGATACTGTAGGGAAATAGCTAGAGTCATTCTCATTGGAAGGAGTCAATACTGCTGTTCTACTTACTTTGTGTGGCTTTGATAAAACACTGTGACCAGAAGCAATTTAAGGAGGAAAGTTCATTTTGACTGGTAGTTCCAGAAGGTTGGAGTTCAGAATGCTGGGAAGGAATGGCATGGCAACAGTAGCTGGAGCAGGAAGCTGGTGGGTAACATTTTGTAGGCAGACCAGGAAACAGAGAGCAAACTGGAAGTGTGGCAAGGCTATAAACACTCAAAGCCCAACCCCAGTGACATATTTCCTCTAGCAAGGCTCCACATCCTAAAAGTTCCATAACCTCCCCAAACAGTACGGCCATCTGGGGACCAAGTGTTCAAACGCATGTTCTTTATAAGGGACATTTCTCATTCAGGACACTGTAACTGCAAAGAGGAAGATGAAAAATGCATTTCTGGTCAACCTACAGCAAAACTTGGAATATTTGTGATTCTGAGCACACAAACTGTTTTCCAGAATAACATCAGGGAAAAACCCTCATCTCTTTTTGAGCCATATAAAATTGAATTTCTTTCATAAAAAGAAACCATAAGGTCTTCCCATTTCTATAACCTTTTGTTTAGAAACTCAGCCAGAAGCATAAATGGTCACATTCCAGAAAAGTGCACAGATTCATACGCAGTCTGCTTTTAGCCATCACATTCATTCAAATCCATTGCTTTGCATACTCAATACAATGTTTTTAGCTAAGAACTCCTGTAGCAACTTGAGACAAGGCAGTGAAAATCAGCCCTCAGTTCTCCACTTTAAGTTTATAGTCTAGCAAAGAGAGCAGATAAAAAAAAAAAAACCTAACAATATATAAGTCATGTTTTCAAGTTAGAGGGTGATGGATACTATGAGATTTGTTGGAAGTTTTGAGCAGGTTGTTTTAGTAACCATGATGGGCCAGATGATGTAGATGAGACTCAAGCAAAACTCACAAGAGAAAGAGTTGATAGCAGTGATTTTGGAGTGTGATTGACTACAATCCTGTCCAAAACATAGTTTGTGTATCATTTTATTGGAAGCCCCTAATCAACTGACATAAATTTTGGCTATAGTGCTTTTTAGCTAGAAAATTATCAATAAAATCAGGTGTCCATGTCTACATTTTCCCCGTGTTTTCTTTTTGTACGCTGTGACCTTGATAAAGGCTGCTCTTTCAGCCTGGGTCCAAGAACAGTGCAACTTAAAACCACCATTTGACTTTTAAGAGTAACAAAACATAGATCTTTGTCTCTCGATGTCATATAGATTTTGGATTCTTGTAAGCTGAGAGACACATAGGAAAGAATTTTCAAGAAGAGAAAACAATTCAATCAGAGGCCTGAGGCAGGAGCATGACCAGGAAGATTAAAGACCAGAAATGAGTCAGAATAAGTGAGAAGTGGAAATGGGTAAGAAAGAGTTCAAAGAGCGCCACATTGTAGAGGGGCCCAGAGCCCATCGATGGGATCTGATATTTAGTCTGAATGAATGCTGTGTAGTCATGAGATTGGGGTAGCAGGATAAAATGATCTAACTTCAGTGTTCTGAGGGTCACTCTAGTTGCTCTGCTGAAACGCAAGAAAATAGGATGACAACAGGTTATGGGGGGAATCTGGGTAGGGCTGAAGGAGAAAGACAAAAGCATGGGTCAGACCAGGATACCAGAAAATAGTGAGGACACTGAGAAGTAGTTGGATTAAAACAATTTCATCTGCTTGGTGAAAGCCTGGTAGCAGAGGCTCCCGGGAGTCTGCCTTCCATGGCCAAATAAACCTATATGTCACTGATAGTATATGGACACAGTGAAGGGACAAAAAGGACGAGGCAGTGATCCAGGGCTCAGAGCAGCACCACAGGTCCAAACAAAAGCCAAAATTTTAATAAGAAGCTAGAATCAATGCCTGGAAATTGAGCTGTCATTAATCTTGGGAACAACAGGAAGAGTAGTCATACAAAAACTCAGAGTTGACCCAGACTCCCTTTATGCCAAGACCTCATAGCAATGCTCCTGAGACCGACCCTCACCTCCCAGAATTCAGCTACTGCATACAACATTCTGGTTCCTAATTCAACGAAAATTTCAAAGACACCCTACTGTTGCTTATGTAACCTCAAACACAGTAAAAGCCCTTCCAAACAAGCTTTTGGACAAAGTCTGCAGTTCCCGTTATGGTCACTTATTGAATTAATAAGCGTTAACATGTTACTGGAACTTGCAGCAATCCTCCTGCCTCAGCTTTCTGAGGCCTGACATAACAAGCATGATTGTTTATCTTAACATAATTTCCTTCTAAGAGTATTTCATTCATTCTTCCGTACATTTTGAAGTGCTGCGTCTGCCAGTCTGTGAAGACCACTCAAAGTATGTTGTCAGAACAGGCCCCGGACTCCACAATCTTACTTCTACCAAATTGTACAGTGGCACCAGCAGCACTATGCTGTCTTCTGGGCCCAGGACAAGTTCTTCACATGCCTCACCTTTATTAATCTTCACAAAAATCAAGTAGAACAGATGCCTGCTCCCTATCTTAAAGATAACAAAGCCAAAACCCAGATGTCAAACAATTTTCCCGAAGTGGCACATCCAGTAACAGGTAGAGCCAGAACTTTTACATACATGTAAATTCTGAAGCTAATCACCTACATTGCTTTGACAGCTGTATGGCCCGGCATTGCCCCTTGCTCATTGCCAGCTGGGCAACCTGCCTGCTCCACACACTGTCTGACATAGGGTAATAGAGGGATATTCAAAGTGCCTCATATTTGCATACTTTGAAACCCCTTATTTGGATGGTAATCCTGTTCAGAAAGTGCCTTTATTTCTGATCCCTCTAAAATAAATTTTAGTCTTTGTATTTAGCTTTCTAAGACTTTTTAAATTAAGGTCCTCTTTTCCCACCTTCCAGGCTTCAGAGTCTGCAACTTCCAGTTGCGTGTACTGGGGTAAAAGCATACGCTCCTGCTGTACTGGCTCTGAACTGTAAAACCCTAGGCTTGATTCTTTGAAAGTTATTTCCCTTCCTCTTAGGTGTGATGCTTCCCGGGGCTGAGGCTACGTGCCCTCCCCTTTCTGTCTCAGGACTGGGTCCCATCTGCTGAAAACTGATTTCTCATTTCCCTTTGCTCTTCCCTCCATTCAGCTCTGTGATGTTTCCCCTCCTTCCAGCTCTTCATTTGGGTCTCAGACAAAGCTGTCTCTCTTGAAGTGCTCTCTGTCTTCAGGAGCCATCCTCTCCACTGCTCCTTTGGTCCATCTCTTATTTTCCCTTTGCCATTGTCTCCATTTTCCTTTGTTGTCCCACTGCAACCAGATTTCTATATTCTTTATGCCCATACACCCCACAGCACTTCAAAACACACCCTCTTCCAGCATTCTGTTTCCCGCTCCAGGCCCCAGGGTTTCCCTGCACTCAGGTGGGCCGATAGGACTTGCTCTAGTATTTTCTGTCAGACTCTTTTATTCCAGGACCTAAAAAGGGCACAGCTACTTCTGAACACCTTTTATTAAAAGCTGTGGGGAAATTTGTCCCTTTTCACCATAAAGGTTACAAATAGTATTGTGTTGACAAAGGACTCTATGATATCCTTGTTGTCTATACCCCAAATCACTTCTTGACAGAACAGCAACCCAAATAACATTAACCTCACTCACAGCTCCAGGCGAATAGTCACTCTTCCCTGTGAAACGCAGAACACATATATTCTTAAGTGAAAAGTTACTTGCAATTAGTTTCTCAGGGCCAGCTTTGGTTTTGCTATTTTTCTTTCTTGCTTAAGGCCTCTCCTTCTTTGATGTCCTGGTCCCCAACAAGCCACATGTATTAGTCCAAGAAAAGTCTCTCATTTTCAGACTTCTACAATCCTCCTGATCCTCCTGCAGAATATTTATCTATATCCTTAGTTATACCTAATAATTGGTTTGCATTAGTTGTATATTATCAATCTTTAGAGTTTTGGGAGTCTAAAGGAAGGACTGGTTGGCCAACCTGCTTTTTTTTCAGCATTACTTTTTTATTTATGATCTATAGGATTTAAAATGCAAATGCATAAAAATTATAAATCTATGTTAATAAGAACATAAAACAGTATATGAAGCTGTAATCTGCGACACCGATAGCATAACTGGTTTGGTAGAGCTGAAAAGGGTAAGAGTTTCTATATGCATTAATTGAAAATACATTGTTTCTTTTTTTTTTTTTTAACCAGTTCAGAGAGGGGAATGTTACAGTAGCAAAAAGCCCCATTTTAAAAAAAGAAAGAAAGAAAGAAAGAGTACATGTTGTCAGAAAAAAAGTGATGGGGAGATATGGGAGGTTTTGGAGGGGAGGGAGTGGGCATGGATTTGATCAAAAGACCTTATATGCATGTGTGAAATTCCCAACCTGTCTTTTAAACAAGAACTGGAGCTGGGCATTGTGGTGTATGCCGTATGCCTTTAGTCCCAGCACTCAGGAGGCAGAGGTAGGTAGATTTCTGTAAGTTCAAGGCCAGCCTGGTCTACAAAGCGAGTTCCAGGTCAGCTGGGGCTATAGAGAGACACTGTCTCAAAAAAGACTAATAATAATGAGGAGGAGGAAGAGGAGGAGGAGGAGGAGAAGGAGAACTAGAGCAATTGCTTCTCACACTTTGATTGGAGTGTGCCTCCAGGGCCTACACCTCCTTGCATACTCTGCCAAGAAATGACCCTGCACTGTCTGTGGCTCCTTTCCTCTTTTGTTCATATATCCCCTATCCCTCAGGAATTGAAAATAAGAAAAACGTGAACTAAGATACATTGGTGTGGAGAGCATAGTATAGTTGCAGCAAGAGAAAAAAGAGGAGGAAACTAACAGCATATACAGTCAATATTTTTTTTCCAGTTTTTGGTGGGCCTGTGAAATGGCAAGTAAAGAGACTTGCCAACATGCCTGATGACCTAAATTTGATCACTAGACTCGCGTGGGAGGAAAGAACTGACTCTTGCAAGTTGTCCTCGGACCACCTCCACACTTGTTCCACAGATCATATGTGCACGCCCATACATGTGCACACACATAATAAATAAATGAAAAACAAGTAAATTAACAAAGCAATAAATAAAGTAATAAGAAAAAGCCAGTTATTTCTGAGAGACAATTTAAAAAAAATTTTTTTTATTCTATGTGTATGAGTGTATTGCCCGCATGTGTGTATGGACACCCATGACATGTAATGCCCACAGAGGTCAAAAGGGGATATCAGATCCCCTGGAACTGGAGTTACGAATGGTTGTCCCATGTGGGTGCTGGGAATTGAACCCAGGGCCTCTGTAAGAGCAGCCAGTGCTCTTAACCATTGAGCCATCTCTCCAGACCCATCTGAGAGACAATTTCATGATAAGCTAATTTTCAAGTAAAAGTATTGGGTTTTATGTCTCACCTCAAAATGTTTCTTGATGATATGATAGTTTGCAAAGATGCAAAGATGCACATAAGATAGCTTGCAAATGTGACCGCAAACTACTTGAACATGAAAACGTTTCAGTATTTACCATCTGATAATAGTTGGCAACAACTAGCAATTTTAAAACTTATACAAAACATTGGCACCACAATTTGAAAATATTGGAATTGCATAAAATTTAAACTGTCTTCAAAATTGATACTATGATATTGATGATAATATGTCCTTGTGATACATTCTAAGATAAGTATTTATTAAATATTTGAGATAGGTTTCTGGAAATTTATCATTTTGAAGCAGGTCTATGCACAGAAGTACTTCTTAGTAAAGGCCAGGTCACAGCTAATAAGATAAAAAGCTATGCGGCAAGCCTCTTTCCTGGACACTGAGGCTGAATTCTCACACCAGGGCCACCACTGCTTCCTGATCCCTTGCATCCAGATGGACCCAGTTCCTTCTCAAGGTCCCCTGGAGCCCTCTGGGCCTAGTCCTGCCCTCATCTCCCTCTCTTTCCCTGGGCTGCATGACCCACTGGCCTGTCTCCAGGGTAAGTCAATAGCACACTCCACGCCTTGACTCCCCCAGCCTCATTCACCCTCCAATCTCCCCCACCTGTCTCTCATCCTAGCCTGGGTGCTGTCTCATTCCTGGTATTGGCACCGCAGACACCAGGGGAATCACCACTGCTTCCTGACAATTTTAATCCAAACCAACCCAGTTCCTTCTCCAGTCCCAGGAGGCCCCTGGGCCTGGTCCTGAACTCACCTCACTCTGCTTCCCTGGGCTGCACAACCCACCAGCCTCTTTCCTGGGCTGACCTCTCAGCTTCCTGATCCTTTGCATACAGACCAACCCAGATCCCTCCTGCAGTCCCCAGGAGTCCTTGGGGCCTCTTCCCACCCCCATCTCTCTTTGTATGTCTGGGTGGCATGGCCACCAGCTGTCTGAGACTATCATCTTTCATGGGTCCTGCTCCCAGGCCAATCCAACCCCAAATTCCTGAGGACAACATCTTTCCTGGAGGGATCCAGACCTTAGGAGAAAGCCTGAGAGCATCTGATCCTCATCTGAGGTGGGCCTCTGTGGGAACTCCTGAAGACAAAAGCAATCTGGACACTCCAATATAAAATCAAAAGAGAAAACCGGAAGCTGAGAAGAACCAGCTTTTCATGCTCCAAAAGTAAGCCAGAAAGGCACATAAAGTTTGCAAAAAGAAGCATACCTAAACTTGAAGGCTTGAGTCTCACACAAGAAACAGAAACTACAAAAGAAATTCACATCAAAATCACAGAGAAAAAATAATAACATGAAAAACCAAGAAAACATATCCCCACCAAATACCAATAGTCCTCTAGA
>NW_008335444.1:1164990-1166392 GCF_000622305.1 Nannospalax galili | reverse complement strand
GAAATCAAAGAACTGAAGGAAGATAGGGATAAACTTCTAAATGGATTCAGAAAAGAGCTAGAAATATTAGAGATTACTCAGGCTGAAATGAAGAAGGAAGTGAAACACTCAGTAAGTCAATTAGAAACGACAGGAGAAAGCCTCACCAATGGGATGAAAGAAATGGAAAACAGAATATCAAGCCTGGAAGAGAAAGTGGATGAACTAGACCACTCGAGCAAAGATTATGAAAAATTTAAGAAAACACAAGAATGGAATATGCAAGAATTTTGTGACACCATAAAAAGACCAAACTTGCGAATCATAGGCATACAGGAAGGAGAAGAATCCCAAGATAATGGCAAGGACCAGATCTTCAACAGAACCATAGAAGAAAATTTCCCAAAATTAAAGAAAGACATGCCTATACAAATACAAGAAGCATATAGAACACCAAAATAGGCAGGTCCAGAAAAGGAACTCTCCACGGCACATCATAGTAAAAACATTAAACGTACAGAACAAAGAAACAATACTGAAAGCTGCAAAAGAGAAACAAGAAGTCACGTATAAAGGAAAACCCATTGGATTACAGCTTAATTTAAACTATGAAAGCCAGAAGAGCCTGGACCAAGGTATTTCCATTTCTACATGACAATAGATGCAAGCCCAGAATAATTTACTCAGCAAAAATGTCCATTATAGTTGAAGAGGAAAGAAAACTCTTCCATGACATATATATGCTGAAAGAATTCATGTCCACAAAACCAGCCCTTCAGAGAGTTCTGGAAGCAATACAAAGAGCTGAAGAAAAAAATGATTATACATGAGGGGTTGCAGAAAGAAATTCAATGAAGGTATAACTGTGGAAAAGCACAGCTATATCAAAAATGCAAAAAGAAATAAAAATGCAGGATTCAATACTCATCTTTCATTCATAACTTTAAATATTAATGTGCTGAACTCCTCAGTTAAAAGACACAGACTAGGTGAATGGATTAAGAAAAAAAACCCATCTTTTTGTTGTCTGCAAGAAACTCATCTCACTTTCAAGGACAGCTACTATCCTAAGGTGAAAGGATGGAAAATAATATACCAAGCAAATGACACTAAGAAAAAAGCAGGCATTGCAATTCTAATATATGACAAAATAGACTTTAAACTAAAACTAACCAGAAGAGATAAAGAGGGCCACTTCATTCTAATCAAAGGACAATTGACCAAAAAGATATTACAACAATGAATATATATTCACCAAAATCTGGTGCACCCAACTTCATAAAATCTGTGCCACAAGAGTTTAAGATAAAGATTAATCCCAACTGATTAATAGTGGGGGACATCAATACCCCCTTGTCTCCATTAGATAGGTCAACAGGACAGAGAATTAACAGAGAGACATCTGAATTAAACAATAATATAA
>NW_008335444.1:1162862-1164388 GCF_000622305.1 Nannospalax galili | reverse complement strand
GACAATTTGGGATGACTTAAGGCTTCTCAGGGACTGGCTAAGTGGTCATGGTCAGAGTGAAGATAGCAACATGGGACACTTAAGGACTGGAAAGGGGTCGGAGACAGAAATGAAATAAAGATCATTTCAAAGAACATGTGAGTACTTTTAACCATGTATGCTGGAATGAAAGAGGAAGGAGATGGCAGCCAGAATTAATCATTAAGGGGACTGTAGTTTAAAAAACAAAACAAAACAAAACAAAAAACCTCAGAATAAACTTGACCAAAGACATTAAAGATCTCTACAATGAAATTTTTAAATCTTTAAAGAAAGAGAATGAGGAAGACACCAGAAGATGGAAGGACCTCCCATGCTCATGGATTGGAAGAATTAATGTTGCAAAAATGACCATCCTACCAAAAGCCATACAAAGATTCAATGCAATGCCAACCAAAATCCTCATGACGTTTTTTTTGCAGAATTGGAAAAACCCATCCAAAGAGTCATATGGAAGCACAAAAGACCTCAGATAGCCAAAGAAACCCTGAGCACTAAGAGCATTGCCAGGGGGATAACTATACCAGATTTTAAGCTGTATTACAGAGCTATAGTCATAAAAACAACATGGTACTGGCCCAAAAATAGACCCATAGATCAATGGAAGACCCAAATATGAGTACATGCAATTTCAGCCACCTGATACTTGACAAAGGGGCCAATAACATTCACTGGAGGAAAGACAGAATGTTCAGCAAAGGGTGCTGGCGAAACTGGATCTCCACTTGTAGAACAATGAAACTAAACCCCTATCTTTCACCCTGAACAAAAGTCAATTCCAAATGGATTAAAGACCTCAGTGTAGAAGAAAACATAGCCAAAATCCTAAAAGATATAGGTGTAGGAAAGGATTTTCTAAACCGGACATCAACTGGTCAGAAAATAAGGTCAAGAATCAACAAATGGGAGCTCATTAAACAAAAAGCTTCTGTACATCAAAGGAGGCATCCAGGGAAGTGAAGAGAAAACCCACAGAATGGGAGAAAAATTTCACCAGTGACACATCTGACTGGGGTTTAACATCCAGAATATACAACGAACTCAAAAAACAGAATCAAGACAAGTAACCCAATTAACAGATGGGCTAAGGATCTGAACAGAGAGTTCTCAAAAGAAGAAGTAAAGAGGGCTATGAAGCATCTTAAAAGATGTTTAACATCACTAATAATTAGGGAAGTGCAAATTAAAACCACTTTGAGATTTCATCTTGCCCCAGTCAGACTGGCTAAGATCAAGAGAAGAAATGATACCAAATGTTGGAGAGGATGTGGGGAAAGGGGAACACTCATCCACTGCTGGTGGCCCTTCAAACTTGTTCAATGCCTATGGAAAGCAGTGTGGGGAACTCTTAAAAAACTACAAATGAACCTACCATTTAACCCAGTTATACCACTCCTTGCCATATACCAAAGAACTCATCCTATTGCAGAGACACTTGTACATCCATGTTTGTTGCTGCTCTTTTCACAATAGCTAAGAGATGGAAG
>NW_008335444.1:1154603-1162788 GCF_000622305.1 Nannospalax galili | reverse complement strand
GAAAGATGAAATCATGAAATTTGCAGGTAAATGGATGGAACTAGAAACTGTTATACTAAGTGAAGTAACACAGACTCAGAAAAAATTCAACATGTTATCCCTCCTATGTGGATCCTTGAACCAAACCCTGATAAGTGAATATGTATCCAGACATAACTACTGGAACCAGGATAATAGAAAGGAACCAGGGACATAAAGGAAAAGAAATAACCTGTCTGGACCAACTGTATGGTCTTAAACACCCAAAAGGAAAGTATAACCAAAGATTAAATGGGCCAACATAAAAAAGAGTCCATATGTATAGCTAAAGGCTACATAACAAGCAACAATGCCAGACAAGCAATACCTACCTTCTTTTGAGTTGATGACCAGGGTGGCCAAAGGGATTCCCAGATAGTAACCCAGCGTAGAACTGGGAAAATGAACAGCAGACCCCAATCTTATCTAAATGAATATTGACAACTGATTTCTGCTAGATGAGGAACAGCTGACCTTCCTAAAACAAAGACCTCTAGATAGGATGACTAGATTCACCAGATGGGCAAGTAGTGGGTAACAGCTGGGGGGTGGGGCTGACAACACAGAGGACAGTAGCAGGGATAACAGAATATATGGGCTCTAGTGGGGGAGGGAGGGTATGGGAGGGTGCCATCTGGGGAGTGGGTATATAGTTGAATAAGATGGTTTGGGATGTTCTGTGTGATTTACACACACACAAAAGAATTAACAAATTTTAGAAAATGTATTATATTTGCAGAGAAAGCATGGAAATTTACATCATGCTGATTGGTGGAGGTGATGAACATTATCACTGAAACCTGCCCAATGACTTTATAGACATACACAGGTGCCAGGGATCTGAGTGCAACCAATTATGACTAGTAATAATCAGATACATACAGATGAGATGTGCATGCACCAACATCTCAGTAGCAAAAACAATGAGTCTTTCTGCAAGGAACAATGTATTCTAAAATGAAATGGAGATCCTTTTTAAAGGTTAAAAGCTCATTCAGTTTTATGTCTTACAGGTCTTATACTGAGTTAAATATTGCATAACTGTATTAATTCATCAGCAAACCTAAAAATTTTATAGCCAGTTTTGAAAGAGCTGTATCTTTTCTGTGGAAGCTGTTATTGAGCATATTAAAGCTGTAATGTTATGCTTCTTCTAAAAAATAATATTAAAAATGTAGGAAAGAGCATATCTTGAAATGGAGATCTTTCTTTAGAGGGTAAAACTCATTTAATTTTATATCTTAAAGGGTTTATACTGTTTTCAATATTGTATAACTGTATCAATTCAACTATGAACCTAGGAAATTACAGACACTTGTGAAAGAGATGTACTCTTGCTCTGGATATGTTACTGAATATGTTAAAGCTGTAATCAAATGCTTCTTCTAATCATGTGGTTATTAAATTTTTTAAAAATTTAAAAAATAATAATTCTTCAAAGCATAAAAATTTGCTCCTTAATAATTAGTACATGTGAAAAACATTACCATTGAAATCTACCTGATGGCTTTATATGACTTATATCCATCCTCAGATGCCAAGGAGCTCAGAAAGTAACTGACTATGACTAGTAATAATCAGATATATAGCGATTAGAAACACATGTGCAAACATCTTAATGTTAAATGCATTAAAAATGAATTTTTCTGTATGAAAACGTGTATTTCAATAAGGGAATGGAGATTTTTTTAAAGGTTAAAACCTCATTTAGTTTTATATCTTATAGGGTTTATACTGAGTACAATATGTATAACTGTATTGATTCAACTTTAAACATAAAAATTTACAGCCAATTTTGAAAGAGCTGCATCTTAACACTGGAAATTGTTATTGAATATGTCAATGCTGTTGTGATGAAATGCTTCTTCTAATTATGTGGTTATTAAATGAATAATTTTTTAAAAAAGAAAACTAAAAGAAAAAGGAAATGTAAAAATTTTCCCCAATGAAAAAGATGAATAAAAATTCATAAAACCAGAAAAAACAGCTATGCATCTTGAAATTGAATGTATGGCGTATGAGTGAAGGTATTCTCTGAAGCAGCTGCTTAGCAGGGGGATAGCTTATCATAGTCGCATTCCAAAACTCTCAAGAAAGCGAATATTCTGAAAATATATTCACTACAATTTGTTTGACATGTGACATATTCATAGTAATTAACAATATATGAGTACATTAAATAAGAATATAGGGAACGAAACTGCTCCAGAACATGTTCTCAATTTTGTTAAACATAAGCACTTCATAAAAACAGGAAATTGGTTCAAGTGGAAACAGCAATTGTCTTTAAGGAGTGACAACACATATTTTTTCTTTTTTATGTTGTACATTATCAGTCCTTTAAATACCCTTGTAGGGCTTATGAATGGCACATTTTGGCAGTAATCAGTTTTTCAGAAATGATGCATTACAAACACCTTTATGTTCAGAATTCTATGAGCAGCCACCCAGTGTCTTCCTAATACCTGATACCTAATATCAACACCTGCTCTGCCTTCCCTCCTGATATCTGAAATATAAGGCCAGAGGAAGCCCTTCTAGATTCAATTCCAGTCAGAAATTGGCCCAAGTCAGCCAAGCAATGTTTTCAGAAATTGATGAGAGATGGTCACAGGGCCTAATCCTCATCCCATCAAGAGTGAAAATTGAATATCTTCAGCAATGTATTGTTCAGTAAACGTAGGTCTAAATTCATAGCAAGCACTACTACTACCACACAGCAAGCCCATCTGAGAATGAAGCCAGCTCACAGAGAAGAGAAAACCTTAGAAATCCTTAGAGAGGGGGCTGGATTGATGTCTCATCGGTTAAGAGCACTGGCTGTTATTAGAGAAGACCCAGGTTCAAATCCCAGCACCCACATGGCAGCTAACAGCTTCCTGTAACTCCAGTTCTAGGGATCTGACACCCTCTTCTGTCTTTCATGGGCATTGCGTGACAGGGATGCACTTACACACATAAAATAAAAAAAACAGAAACCCTTAGAGAGGCATGCCAGAGCCACTACAAAGCTCATTCTAACTCTGAATGTGGATTTATGTAAGCCATTATTTTTTAAATGTCTCCTTTGTAAGAAATGGGGTTGAAGTGGTTTCTCCCACACAAAACCTAAAAAGGTCTACGTGAGACATATCTGCTTGGAATTCCCCAAAAGAGAACACAGTACTGCAGGACACTGGGCTTGTGAAGTTTGCTTTGTCCTTAAAGGGGGAGGGGGATTTGTAACACTTGGCTTTTGTTTTTCAGAGCTAAATCAAAGCTGAAAAAGGCACAAGATGTTCAACTTTCAAGAGATCAAGAATGGATAGAGCTGTCTCATCAAAATTGGATGACATGTCTTAGCACGTGTGGGCCCTGAGATAGTGGTGGGATGTGGATAGGAGAAAAACTAACTAGAACAGGGTGAATGAACTGATGCAGAAATGGGCACAGGAGTCTGTGAGTTGGTTCAGTTATGAATAAAGAAGAAGACCTGCGCTTAGATAGGATGGAAAAGGTCAACTGGATAGGAATAGGGACTGTCGTAACAGACAGCAAGACTATCTAAATTTTATCAACCATCATGAGAAACCACTACATATTTGTTTTAAAATTGTAATATTTATTACTTGTATTTTTCAAGTTACATACACCCATTATCAAAAAAAATCACAAAATAACACCATAAAAAAAAAAAACGAATTGTCACTCCTTAAAGATAACTACTGCTTCCACTCAAACAAATTTCCGATTTTGATATGAGTGCCTATGTTTAACAACATTGAGAACATATTACTGGAACAGTTTCATACTCTACATTCTTATTTCGTGTACCCACACATTGTTAATTATTATGAATATTCCACCATATGAATGTTGGTTCAATTTCATTTATTATTGTTAAATAAGTGAAGTGAAACTATAAATTTTGGAGGGAAATAATATAAAATATCTTAAACTATCTTCAGAAATCTAAATTCTAAACAAAAAGTGGGAAAATATCTAATTCAACTAAGTATTAATCTTGATAATCTGATAAGAAAGACTTGTGAATTAAAACTAAATTATCAGGAGGAAAAGGAGATTACACTGAAGAATTTTGAACAGCACCGACGGCATCCAGGAGTGATTATTAGTCATGACAGAAATAGGTTAATGATGATGAAGGCTAGGGCCTGATTAAATAAGGCAAAAATGTACTTATCAGAGGAAGTGAGCTTTTGAAGAGTATAAATAACAAGTTTTCTTTTAAAAATACTGAAGTTGAAGCCATCTCAAAATAATCAGGTAGAAATATTTAATGAGCAATGAAATGTAAAACTAAAAATAGCTGAGAGGTAAAATTGAAATAATATCAGTAGTTTATTTTATTTATACTGAATGTGAATTAATATTAAGAATTAGATATATCTTCCTAAAAGAAGGGACTCTAGACAGACTGACTAGACTCAACGGATGGACTTTGCACTGGGGAATGGCTGGGGGTACTGACAACACAGTGGGCAGTAACAGGGATGATGGAGTATGTGGGCTGGGGGGCGGGGAGGCTATGGGGCAGTGCCATTTGAGATGGGAGTGTAAAGGTGATTAAGATTGTTTGGGATGCTCTGTATACAAAAAAATCAATAAAATAAAAGTAATTACAAAAAAGAATTATAACTTAAGAGGGGGAAAAATCCTATGTTATAGCCCACCAAATGGAAGAAGGGCCAAGGAATAGAGCATCTCTGGGAGAAAATGGATACCCATTCACTCAGGAACTGTTAGAATCACTAGTACCAATCATTTTGCATCCATTTTCCAGTTGTTCAAGATTAAAGGTCAATAGTTTCACCAAAGGAAAAGTCAGAGGGATACAATGGAGGAAGGAATGATAGGCTGCAGAGCAATGATCATCACTGCATTGGGAGGTGGTCCCAGGGACAGGAAGAGCTGCGCTTTATCGAGTGCTCACTCTGTACCGGGTACTGCACAACTGATTTGCATCTGCACAACCAAGTTCTGACATGAGTACTTATAATTAGTTTCCTGGAGCTTCCATAGCAGATTACCACAGACTATCTTACAACAATAGAACCTCATCATCTCTCTACGTGGGGGTCAGAAGTCAGATTAGGGTTTCATCTGGGCTTCCTCCCAGTAGGAGGAGGAGCTGCTGGCCATGCCTCATACCTCTGCCTCTGCCTTTGCATCACTCTCCCTTTTAGGTCTGTCTCTTCCTCTTTGTTTTCTATAAGAAAATTTGTCATTAGATTTAGGTCCCACCTGGACAATCTAAGATGATTGTGGTTCAAGATCCTTAAATTAATTATATCTAAGAAGACCATTTTCCCAAATAAGATCACATGCATAAATTTGAAATTAGGACAGGTAATTATCTTTTGGAGGTATTCAGCCCAGTATATTACTGTCATCATCTTCATTATATAGGAAAGAAACTAAATCCTGGAGAAGACTCTCATCCTGCTCATGGTCTGGCCACCACAAACCAGAGCCAAAGGCCAGTCTGCTAACATCTGTACCATGCCTGGTTCAAAACAAAGCTTCTTAAATATTTTCCACTCTTGACCTCCTTGCCCTGAGAAATGTTCACTTAACCATAGGAATATAGGTATTTAAAACAGATAATACAAATCAAAAAATTGCTAGTAATAAATTACAAAGAAATCCATTTTAAAACAAGTCTCTGATATGTGTATTTATTAAAGATAAAAATAGCTTTACATACTAATGAGATGGAGGTGCTTGTTTATTTTTAAATAAAGACTTAAATCTTGGTAGAATATTTTATTGCTTTTTTGTGAATTTTATGCCATATATATTTAGACCTCCTGCCCTATTGGCATCCTTACAGCCCTTCCCACTGATTTTAATGCATTCTGTCACATGTATGTTAAGACCTATGGATCCAAGTTTGTGTCCTTAAATTTCCCTCATTGTGAGCCCATCCACTGGAGACTGGTCAACCTGTGTAGCATCACTTTCTTAAAGAAAACCAACACACTCTCCCAGTAGTCATCAGTTTGCAGATTTTCTTAATAAAATATTTTAATTTGTTTTGCTACTTTCCCTCATTGCTTTATAAGTAGAAAACAAAACAAAAAAATTCTTCCTGATTACAAGGTTGTTATTTACAGTTTGCTCTTTTAAAGAATTTCATATATGAGTATTATATTTTCATAATCCCCCCAGTCCCCCTCTAACTTCCCATATTCCAACACTCCCTCTCAATTTCTTATACTCTTCTTTGATTATTATTGTTACATGCATACATTGCTACATACATAATTCATAAATATGCATTTGTAGCTGGGCATGGTGGCACACACCTTTAATCCCAGCACTTGGGAGGCAAAGGCAGGTGGATCTCTGTGAGTTCAAGGCCAGCCTGGTCTACATAGTGAGTTCCAGGACAGCTGGGGCTACAGGGAGACCCTGTCTCAAAAAGACCAAAAAAAAAAAAAAAAAAAAAAAAAAAAAAAAAAAAACAAACAATCAAAATAAATATGCGTTTGTTTTCTTTGGTCTAGGTTATAATTTAACTTCACAGCAAGTTTCTGAACCAGTCTGGTTTTTGTTGGTTTTTTATTTTGTTTTTTGCTTTTTCTCTTTTTGTTTCATTTGTTTGTTTGGTGCTAGGAGTGGAATTCATTGCCTTGTGCATGGTAGGCAAGCACTCTACCAGTAACCTAACACCCTTAGGCCTTAACATAATAGATTTTATTGTCATTAAATTAAGTTCTGCATTAAAAGATCTGCCCCTCAAGAACTGGTACCCTGTTACTAGAACCAGGGCATGCTGTTGAAAACACGTCCTGTCCTGTGGGAGCACTTAGGTGAATCAATTGTGCTTCTTGTGCAGTGACCCCTCTTAGTGAAGGTCATGACTGCCATCAAAAGACCTGTTTGCTTTAAGCTTGGGGGAGGCATTATTTCTCAGACTGAAAACAAAACGAGAGATCCCAAATAAAGATGACCTGGAATTTGTGTGTGCCACACTCTATTTAAGTCTCTGTTATAAGGCAGTTGGATTGAAGGAGTACAAGGGAGTTGTATCAGAAAGAGACTGGCCAGAGGTTTGGGGAATGAGGTTTCTATACAAAAAAAGGCACAGCAAGGGGGCTGTACCACTGTCAGAGTGGACACCACCATCAACATTGCCATTAACTGATGAACAAGAGCAAGCATTGCATGGAATCCCTATGTCAGACAATTCAATAGACTATCTCACTGATCCAGTTGAGAGAGTTGTAGGCAAAGGTTTGACTCTGGAAGTCCTCAAGCTTGGCGATGCATCCCAGTATACCAATTAAAATTTGGGTACTGTTGAAAAGCAGATTTCATCAATGTGGCACATTAGGAAAAGGAACAGATAAGGAGGTCAAGTGACCTTGTTAGAACAGGCTGTGCCCTACTCTAAGTTACTACATATTATATAAAACAGTGGTTTTTCAGCCTGTATGTTTCCTAGGAGGCTCTATTTATAAGCAGCTTTTTCTCCATTTTAAGGATCACTGCAGTTTCAGGATGGATTCAGAAACAGTAACATTTGCCAGGTACCAATATCCAGCACAGACTCATAAATGATGTTCCTTGGAGTAGAAATGGAGCCTTCCCTATAAATTTATTGGGATGAATTGAAACTGTAGAGGCACATGAGTATATTAAAATCATTAGCAGAGAAATATGGCCCAAGAACTTACCAGACATGCAGGCCAAGAGAAAGAGTGTAGCTTCTGTACCTGCACCCTATGAAGTGAAGGATATCTAAACTGTGACAACATGGTCCCACACCAATCTGTTATCTGATACCTGGTAGGTGCATCAAGGACCACCAAGCAATAGCCTCTTGATTGGCCCTGGAGCTGGAGCTTGGCTCAGTACCCTGCTATTAACATGCTTGCAGTCCACCTGTTGGCCCATCTATACCTGAGTCTTTGTTTCCTGCTCTGGTCCCATTTTCTGCTCTTGGACTCTGGTTCAGCCTTTCACCGCTCAGCTGAACCCTACAGCTTTGCCCAAAATCTGACTTCAGCCACTCTAGCAACAGCTCCTTCCTGACACTGGCGTGCCTCATTATCTAATCAAGACAGACTCGTCTCTCAGCCTGCTTTTGAAACTTCTTGAACTCTGTTTTAGCCTCTTTAACTGATTCATTCTGTAAACCATATATGTACATATGTATATA
>NW_008335444.1:1149396-1154591 GCF_000622305.1 Nannospalax galili | reverse complement strand
ATATATATTTACTGTGTGCTTTGTGTTATGTAATATAAGAGTTAATATTAGTAATTAGGATTGAAATAAAAGACTGTATTCTTTTGCCAGGTTATTGAGGTAGGTGGGATTATATGACCAATTGATGTCATTGAAACTGCTAAATCTTGTGAATTTATTGTTATTCAATAAATTATGACATTGCAGAAAAACAAAGCAAAAGATCTGTCCCTGAAATAGATGGGTCTTGCCCACTACAATCTGAGTCCAGAGCATAGTCCATAAGAGAGAAATGGCTCCTACAAGGTTCCTTGACAGTGAATCCACAACTGAATGAGTTGGGTCTATCCATATACTGCTGTTGTTGCTCATGCCCAATTGTGTTGCGCAGAGCAACATCACAGTGTGTGTGTGTGTGTGTGTGTGTGTGTGTGCATTTTCTTCTCCAATAAGTGATAAGATATCCAAAAGATGACATCTATCCCATTATGTAACATATAACCTTTCCTGTAAAACAGGGCCAATAAACATCTCGTGAGTCACTGATTTCTTGATTCACTGTATTACCACATGTGTGGGCATACAATCACAGGGCACATAGATCCAAACAGGAAGTTCGCTGTCCACCTAGAGTTTATCATGTAGTTGGTGTTTGTTGTTGCTTTTGTCCTTATCAAAATCCATATTCTTTAAGGAAATTTTAGAAGGCTGCCCTAAGTCAGACTGCTGTAAGCTTTCCTGGGCTCCCATTTAACTTTAATGATATTTTTCTAGCGTTCATTATGATTACATTTGATTTTATTACTAGGAAAGGTATTACAAGTTCAGCACTAAAATCATATGTTTCATATTCATAGTTGAAGCTAATTAATGTTATAAATTCATATATTTTAATGTCTTTCACTTTGTGTATAAAAGTCATCTTACTATTGTGAAATGATGAGCTCGCTCATATCTACTCATTCGTATTACATAGTAGACTTTGGTTTCTTATGTATTTGAGGATCAGTGTTACACTAAGTCAAATGATCACAATAATTTCATCATTTTACTAGTCTAGTCATCATAGCTTTTGATTTATTCCTCGTATTTATTATTTCCACTGTTCTCTATAATAGTAAAAGCAATTCAAAGCGAAGAAAATGTTCTGAATGAACAGTAGCATTGCCTATGAATGAAAGACCTAAACTTTACTACTGTAAAATAGCAAATGTGATGTTAGAATATTATTACTAATCAGGTAGTATATATGGGGCACAATCACATGCAGAATTCCACAGTTTGATAGTGTATTATATTTAGGAGAATCTCACTTTTTATCAGAGATGTCAAAGACTCACTTAGAAGAACTATGCTGACCTTTTCTCATGGTAAATACACTACCATATGAAACTTTATCTTTATATCAAAGATGTTTTTATCTTTTATTTTCCTCATTGTTCAACCACACAAGCTATCCCTTTTCTGAACTGACATGCCCTAGAGAAGAGATGTTCTTTGACCACCGTTCTAATGTGTTCTTTGTCCTTAACTTTGTTTTTCCCGTGTGTGTTTCTTATTTAAAACTGTCGCTTTCGTGCCTCTGCTTACTTCTCTTGCCCATCTCCAGCTCCACTATTAAGTTGTTGTTACTCTAAAAGTAGAAAACTATGCCAGGCACATAAGAGGCTCTCAGTAAATACTTATTGAATGAATTAATGGATACTCAAATCCAAACTCCCATGTAATTAGAGTTAAGCTTGTAGTAGAAAGCACTGTTCCCTGTTAAGTATAAGACATAAGGAATGAGAACGGCTTAAAGAGAATTTCAGATTATACTATGAGCTTTGTTTCTACTTCCAGAATTATTTCCACTGCAGGTCAAATCTTTTACTGGAAACTTTGACACTTTTATAATATTTTTAAAAGATAACAATGTACATTTTAATATTTCAAAAGAACAATGTTCCAATAAAATTACACAAATGCTATAGAGTTTATTGTGAGTGGCATCTCACTTTCACTTCAGATAGATTGTGAAAATATTCAGTGCTTATGTTTAATCAGGATGAATTATAAATGTATCCTCTAGCACAACATCAGCCTGTCATGGAATAAATGGCCTTCTCATCCGCTTCTAGCTCTTTGCCAAACAATTTGTTGATATCTGACAGATGAGATGAACCATGTCTTTCTCCATATTGTTGTTATTGCTATAACTGCTAGACAGGCTTAGCCTGTGCCCGTGTAAATGCTTTAGTCACTCTGCAGCAGCAGGAGCCTCGTTCATCTTCTTCAGCTGTGCTCTCTGACGGCCACAGCCCTCATGCACACAAGCTTCTATTGCAAGAAGGACTGGCCAAAAACTGTTACCGCTGTGTACTTCATTCAGGTCCTTGATTTGACGCTAGGGTAGCAAAGCCATGTGGAAAACATTGCTCTGTACTTAGGTGAATGCAGGGAAACAATTATGCATGAAAACATAACAACAGAAACAGTCCCACTGTGGTAGAACAGATGAAGAGCATTTAACCCCGCCTGGTGAGGAGATGAATGAAAGAAATGTGTAGCATGCTCTGGGTACTAGAACCTCTTTATCCATTATTCAACAATAATGCACATAGTGAACTTTTGATGTCACTTATGCTTTCCTAAGATGCAACCGGGATCTTTTCTTGCCAGTTCATGTAGCTAGAAATGGTGTTTTTACCCATCTCCATGTCCCTAACTGAATTTTGTTCTCTTATCTTCCAAATCCCTTGGTGAGAGGCAGTGTATGTCTTTGGCTTCCTTTAATGTCAGCAATGTTTTTGCTGATGGATACTGAATATCAATAATCCCACTTATTTCTTACATTCATGTTAGAGTAACAAGCCAGCTGTAAGCTTCATTCACTCCTTTAAAAGGCATTTTGAGGGGTTAGAGAGAGGGCTCGGTGGTTAAGAGCACTGGCTGCTCTTGCAGAGGGCCTGGGTACAAATCCCAGCACCAACATGGCAGCTAACAATCATGCATAACTCCAGTTCCAGGAGATCTAACACCCTCTCTGACTTCCACTGACATTGCACAACACAGGTACACTTATATACAGCCTGGAAATACACTCATACGCAAAACATAAAAGTAATAAACAAAATATTTTTTTTAAAAGAGACATTTTGAGCCTCTGTTCTGTAAGCAAATGAAGAGCCGAGGTAGGTGCTGCTCTGATACTGGAGGTGGTTGGATCGTTGATTTCTGGCTGCTTATGTTCTCGTGAGGGATGGGGGCAGGAAGGCAGAAGAAGAGCCTGAAGAAAGAAATGGGGTCATTTCAGCTAGTATAGGGGAGGGACTGGAAGGAATTCCTTCTTTTGGAATAGTCAGAAGAGCAGGCTCCTGAAGAGGTAAGTTGGATCTATAGCCTGAGTGGTGGAGTGTTCCCAGGTGAGGACCTGGGAAAGAGTGAGCACCAAACCCCCGAGTCACGGGTGAGAAAACTGTGTGGAGTGACAGCGTGTGAGTTGTTATGATAGAAAGAGAAGACTGCACGGGGAGGTGTGGAGCCCAACACAGAGGATGGTGATGAAAAGGTGGGCAGAAATAAGACTATTTTCTATCTTAAATCCAGACATCTGATTATATTTACAGTACTTGGTACTGTGAACAAAAGTTCCGAGGTGGAGGGGACTTGCACCTTCAAACTGAACCTTCTGCAAGGCTAATCCAACTGATTACAACTTCAATGACTGTGGAGAGCTTTTAATGTTGAAGGTCCAGAACCCAATTATAACTTTTCTTGGGCTATCTCAAGCCTCCTAAATAGCCATTCCCTTCCCAGCTCTATGTCTGACCTAGCATCCTGTGTCTAACAGGCAAAAACATTTGGAATGTATTAACAAAACTTTACCTTCCACCAATAAAGAGGTGGAGTGTCGGAGGATAGTATCTGGGATCTATTGCTGAGATTTCTCCACCCACTAATGTATTTGAAAAGTGCCTTGATTTATGATTTTCCTAGTTCTATTACTATAAAAACTTCATGAAACTGCTTCCCCATTGGAACATGGCATTAGATGTAACCCAAATCTGTGTTGCCAGGCCGTGGTCACTCATATTTGGCTCCAGAATAAACTCTAATCTCCTTTGAGGTGAGAGTTTTGCTTTTGCATCAGTAGTACCTAGTACTTGGTCTGGTGTTCAGTAGCATCAAGGCAATGGGGACATCAAGAAGACATTTACAGAAAATGAGCACATTCTGGCATGCCAACACTCCTCTTTGCTCTGCTTCCTGGAGCTCCGAGACCTATGTGAGCAGCCTGCACTGTGCTGTATGTGAGCAGCCCATACTGTGCCTTCCCCACAGTTCAGGAATATATATCCTGGATTGTGAACCAACATAAAACATTCCTCCGTTTCATTGCTTCTTGTCAGGTATTTGTTCACAACCACAAAAAATGTGACAAGTATAGAAAGCAGGCAGTAAGTACTGGAGTCATTGGCATGAGTTTCTAGGCCTTTGGAGCTGGTTTGTGTGAGAAATGAGGATGAGGTTAGGGCCAGAAAGTAAAGAGTCCCTAGAACTCTATAAGCAGAGATTAATAGGCCATTCTGATAGGCATTAAGAAGAACAAAATGCCAATAGAAATATGGGCAGTTAAAGCTGTACATATGAGCTTTCAAATAGGAACACAGACTTGGTTAGGAACTGGGCTACAGGCCACTCATGTTATATTCTGGCAAGAAATCTATGTTTTACTATGTCCTAAAATGTACATGAGGCTGAATTTAAAAGCAGTGGATGTTGCACGACACAGGTGCACCTACCTACATGCAAGCAATACACTCATACACATAAAGTGAAAAATATTAATTTGTAAAAATAATGGGTGTGATAGTTAATATTGTCAACCTGATAGGACCTAGAATCACCTAGGAGACAAGTCTTCTAGCATACCTGTGAGAGATTACCTAAATTAAATTAATTGAGGTGGAAAGACCCTAAAATAGCACCATGCCACAAGCTGGGACCCAGGACTATATAAAACGAAAAAAGAAGACTGAGCATTAAGATTCACAATGTGACACCTGCCTCAAGCTCCTGCTCTATAATTTCTCTATCATGATGGACTCTAAGCCAAAACAAACCTATATTTCTTTTTTATAATTATTTTTTAAATTTTTAATAACTACATGATTAGAAGAAGCATTTCACTACAGCTTTAATATATTCAATAACACACTCCAGAGCAAGAGTAT
>NW_008335444.1:1109979-1149213 GCF_000622305.1 Nannospalax galili | reverse complement strand
ATCCTTGGCACCTGTGTATGTCTATAAAGTCATTGGGTAGATTTCAATGGTAATGTTTATCACCTCTACTAATTAACACGATATAAATTTCCATTCTTCCTCCTCAAATATAACACTTTTTTAAAATTTGTTGATTTTTTTTGTGTATATCATACAGAATATCCCAAACCATCTTATTCAGCTATACACCCACTTACCAGATAGCACCCTCCCATAGCCTCCCTCCCCCCACTAGAGCCCTTATACTCTGATATCCCTGCTACTGTCTGCTGTGTTGTCGGCACCCCCAGCCATTCCCCACTACTTGCCCTTCTGGTGAATCTAGTCAGCCTATCTAGAGGTCTTTATTTTAGGAGGGTCAGCTGTTCTTCATCTAACAGCAATCAGTTGTCAATATTCCTTTAGATAAGGTTGGGGTCTGCTGTTCATTTTCCCAGTTCTATGCTGGGTTACTATCTGGCAGTCCCTTGGGCCACCCTGGGCAACAACTAAAAAGAAAGTATCTCCTATCTGGCATTGTTGCTTGTTATGTAGCCTTTAGCTATACATATGGACCCTTAAAATAAATTATATCGGCCCCTTTAATCTTTGGTTATACTTTTCTTTTGGGTGTTTAAGGCCATACAGTTGGCCCAGATAAACCAATTTATTTTTACTCTTAAGGTCATTTGAGGATCTATTCCTCAGGGGTCACATGGGCTTGGGAGAAGCCCCTGGCTCCTTTCTTTTACCAGTTCCGCTTATGTGAAGGTAAGTCAAAGGTCCTGCTCGACCATGGTTGGACGAACCTATATTTCTTACATTGATTTTTGTTGGGTATTTTGTCTCAGCAATGAGAAAAGTAACCAATAGAGAAAACTGGCACCAAGAAATGAGGCCATTGTTAGACTATTCCTGACCATGTGGTTCCTGGACCTTTACAACTAGTCTATGAGAGGAATGCAGAAAAGTTAGGTACCAGAGCTAGAAAAGCTTTTGAATACCGAGTACCACAGGCAGGGCTTCTTGGGCTATTCCAGTAGGATCTTAGAAGACAAGAATACCAAGAGAAATACATGAAGTGGAGGCCTAGCTCATGAGGTTTAAGAGGACAAGGACTCTATCAGGAATTGGACTGTGGGCTATTTGTGGGACAGTCCGCAAAGAATCTGGCCATATCCTGTCTGTGTCCTGAGAACTTGACTGAGGCTGCATTTACATGTAATGGACTAATTTATTTGACAGAGGAAAGCTCAAGACAAGATGGGTCATGGCTATTGTTCCCTGCTGTATTCCAGGTCTACAATGAAAAGGAGGAGCAAGTAGGGCAGAACAACATTAAAAATGTGTAGTTAGTCAAGGAAAAGAGCTTCAGCAAGTTTAAAATTACAGCCGACACATGTGAAAAAGAAATTGTTAAGGAGAAACCCTCTGTGTTGCTTGGGACAATATGAAAGGTTCCCTGAGGACAAGACCCTCCATCAAAGGCTCCAACTTGCAAAAGTACAAAATCCGTTTGAAAGGAGAGCCTAATCTGATAACCTACAGAAAGGTTCTCTGTTTCCACAAAGAAAGTGTGTAGGGAAGTGTTTCCCTGGGGTCAGCCCACAGAGAAATCTGCTACTATGGTCCAAAGGAGCCAGGCTCCATCTTGAGTTGGCCGTAAAACTTGGCAACATCATCCATGTGCTACTGATCTTTCAGGCATGAATGAGGCAAGATTGAGAGGGTCATTGAGTCTTACACCATTCTTGCAGATAGCCACTTAGACCAGGCAACATGGGACAGAATCTGAGGCCCTGCAAAGAGACTCCAGAGGACACTATGGAAGCTGTGAAGAGGACACCATGGAAGCTCCATCACGATGGAGACCTCATGATGTTGAAAACACCATGGGCTGTCCAACAAGGAAAGCTGCAGGCATGGAGTGGGCTCATTTCAGGAGAGGCTTCATGTGCTGTTGGCAGCAGAGCTGGAGGGGTAGGGCTGTCCAAATCTTTTGGAGTCAAGATGACACTATTAGGAGCCTCAGGTCTGAGACTTGCAGATGTAGGACTTGGTATTTGCTCTGCTGAGTTTAGGGCTTGCTTTGGTCCCAAGCAGTCCTTGCTATGCTCCCATTTCCACCTTAATTGTGTGGCACCCTTCCATAGGCTGGGGTCCAGGCCTATATAAAAAGGAGAAAGTGAGCTACATTTTTGGAAGGTAGCTGTGCTCACCAGTGTACCATCACCAATATATCACCATCGTTCTTTCCTTTTGAAACAGAATCGTTATTGTGTGTATAACGGAATCATGTTTTTTGTTTTGTTTTGATTTTTAGTTTATAGGAGCGCATAGTTAAGAGATTGCCTTGAGTCTCAGATGAGAGTTGAACTTTGAACTTTTATACAGTATTGGAATTGTTAAAGACTATGGGGACTTATGAAGTTGGACTGAATGTATTTTGCATTATTAGATGGCCATGAGCCTATAAGGAAAAGGGGATAAGGAATGAGAGGTGTGACTAAAAGTACTGATTCTGAGCGCCAAGTCGACAAGTGGTGGAGCTGTGGTGGTTAACACTGTCAACTTGACTGGATCTAGAATTACTGAGGTGACAAGCCTCTGAGCATTCCGCTGAAGGATTATTTAGATTATGTTAATGAAGGTGGAAAGAGCCACCTTAACTGTGGGAGGCACCATTCCATATGCTTGGGTTCTGGATTATACAAAAAGGAGGAAGTGGATTGAGCACTATCATTCATCATCCAGACTATGCATGCAATATCCCCAGCTGCCTCAAGCTCCTGGCCCCTTGAACTCCCTGTCATGATGGACGGTCCCTGAAACTGGGAACCACAATAAACCCTTTCTTCTTTAAATTGATTTTATCAAGTATTTTGCCTAAGCAATGAGAGTAGCTAATACAATGGACTAATTAGTTGGGCAGAAGAAATTCCAAGCCAGCATAGCATTCAAGCTAAGGAGTAGTTGTTAACCATTGTTCTTAAGTTTTGCCATAAGAGAAAGCAGAAAGTAGAGAAAGATGTTGAAAAAAAGGCAGCTCGGTCAGGAAAGGACCAAAGACCAGTTCAAGCTCTGGGCAAAGCAGCTGCAGACAGAGCAGAGGTAATTATTAAACAGATTGTCCTAATTAAAGAAAAACCTTGATGATGCCTTTAAGGCGAGTCCCCATCTTTCAAAGGCTCCACTTGTAAAAACACAAGTTATTTTGAAAGGGGAGAGGCAGCACTGAGAATGCCACTGAAGGGATTCTCTGTGTGAAAACACCCACGTAAGGAAGTGTTCGCCCAGGTCAAGTAACCTCAGCATACAGAGGCCGTACTACATCTCAAGCTGGCAACAAAACTTGGCAGTCATTCACGTGGTGCTGGTTTTGCCAGTACTCAACCTGCAAGAGCGAAAGTGCCATGGACGCTTGTGCTAAATTTTCAGTGAGGACCGGAAGTATGTTGCAAGTCAGGTTTCCTGTAAAGAAACACTGAGAAGCCACTGCATGAAGCTGTGAAGGTGAGGTCTCAGTTGCAGTGGAGACCTCAGGACACTGGAGATGCCGGAAATGTGGGACATTCATAAGGAAAGTTGCAGGTATAAAGCTGACCTGAGAGAGGCCATAAGCACTACAGGCAACACAAGCACTCCTAGGGGAGTGGAGCTAGGCAAGCCCACTGGAGCCTCAATAATGCCACCAAGACCCAGGTGCCAAATATGGAGCTTCCAGGTTTAAGAGAAACCCAGAGTGACTCTGGCTGCATCATCCTTTGTTCACAGTCCCCAAGATGTCCCTGGCTTCAACTCTCGGATTTGTCATTCGCTCTCCATGAAAACATGGAGCTCATCTACTTCCCCTAAACCCTGATGTTACTCAGTGCCATTTTTTACATTCTTGTCCAGTCACTGATCTGGGCAAAGGGAATTCAGAGAGGCGATTAAGAGCCTGAATATGCCCCAGCCACAGTCTTGATGATACACAGTCCACTCATAGTATGTTTTCTCCAGAATCTTTTGTTTGGTCTTTGTCTCTAGGTCCTACCTGATTCTGTCTGTGGCTGTTACAACTCAATAACTAGGGGAAAATACCAATATCAAGTACTTTCTGTTACATTCTTTTTTTATCATTAAGTAGATAAATACCCAGTGATTCTGCAAAAGCCCACAAAGAACGAATATTTTTAAAAATATAGTAACATTTCAAAATATTATATTACCACATAGAGAAAAGTAGTTCCTCCGAAGTGGACCACTGATGAATGCTCTGATCTGAAATGACAATATTATGTTTTAACACCTACTCTTTGAAAAACAGTATATTTTGTTCTTCTTGGCAGATATAAAAAGCAAAGGAGATAGTAGGAACTCTAAAATAATTTATAGAAATCTGATGTTGTCATATTTTTAAAATATCCACCCTGTGCCTCATATCAAGCTCAAGAGATGGTTTAGGGGATAAAATATGGTCCTCCTATGGTGAAATAATGACTCACCAGAGTTCTCTTGAATCTATTTACTTGGCTTCAGCTCTTACAGTCAAGATAAATCATTCATTTTCTAGGATTAATATTTCCTAAACTGTCTTACCAAAGCACTGGCTTAAGTAGTGTTTTCTTTGTTCTCCTGAGTGATGTTGACCATCAACACAGTTGACAAGTCACACTCTTGCTGCCTTTCCTTCTCATTTATGTAAGTCATTTGACCCAGAGTGTTGACAAATGATCTTGGGTGGAGCACTTTTCACAAAAAGGGAATTAGTACTTGCTTGGAACTTTCTGATAACAGTCTAGGAAACTTTCTTAGTCCACTTTCTGTCTTTAATTTTGAAATGAGAATGGAGGATAGCCATGACAGAAAAGAAAACTATAAACAGTCTTACCACTTGCAAGGGGGAAAGACTCTGAATTCAATCTTTCTAGCACGCTAAAGCTTCCATTCCTTCTTCACTGGGGATGAAGAATAAACAATGAGATGACTCAGACGCTTGCACAATGAAGAAAAGAGATACTTGCACGATAAGCCAAAACATGGGATCAACTGGGGGCGGGGGAGCTGTGAAAAAGAAAGTGTAAAATTGATGTTGGATAGCGCCAGACAGCAAGATGCCATGATTTACTTCGTATTGTAATAAATGAGAGATGAAAAGCACCAGTGCAAGATGAGGAGCAGGAAGAGACAGTTAAGAAGACAGGACAGATGGGTGGAGAAATGCTGCATAACAAGGTGCTGTGGGTGCAACAACCTATGGGTGCTAGCTCCCTGGCTTTCCATCCCTGATTGTTCTGTCCTCTGGAGGTCCAGGCCCTTTCTTAACAATGAGCCTATGTATTGCTCATTGCTATCTTATTACATTTGGAAACTGTATAACAATTTTGCATGAAGGAAATTAATTCATATAGCAATATTTATTAACAGTGTCTTACTTAGTTCAGGCTGTTACCACAGACCAGTTGGCTTAACTGTTTTTATTTTTCTCTAACAGCTATGGAGGCTGAAGTGTCCAAGTTCAAGGCAACCACTAATCTAGTGAGGACCTGCTTCCTGGCTTAGAGATAGCTGCCTTCTTTCCTCTCACAGGCAGAAAGCAGAGAAACAGATTTACATCCCAACTCCATTTACTTGTTTCTTCTACTTTTATCATTATTTTAAAGAAACAAATAATAATTGTATACATTTATGGGATACAATATGATCTATCATTACATGTATACATTGTAAAGAGTAAATTAGTTAAATTAATATATCTATAGTTAACCGTTTTTCTTTTGTGTTTGTGACCTTGCTGATAGTATTTTTAAAAATCTCTTCCTTTAGTAGTCTTGAAATATAGAACACAGTATTAACCATGGTCACTACAGGTTTCAACAGATAACTCACACTTAGGTCTCCACTAGGTGAAACGTGGTACACTTTGCCCCATGTCTCCCCTTTCCACCTCATCATACCCACAGCCTCTGTAACCCTTTCTACTCTGATTTCTATGATGTGAACCTTTGAAAGTCACACATGTGAGTGCATACAATGTCCAGATTGTCTCTGACTTATTTCCTCATGTCCCTCGGGGAGTTAACATTATTAATACGGGTCCCATGCTCACGGCATAATCTAATACTAATTTTCTCCCAAAGACCTCCCGTTCATATACCACCACATTAGGAGTCAGGATTTCAAATACGAACCTTGGAGTGACACACACTTCCAGTCCATGATGTACCAGCCACATAGTGGTTGTATTTTCATTAACTGTTCAGATATAACTACAGTTGTAATTGTGGTATAATTTTGAATGTCAATGTTTCTTCAGTGAAGTGAAACTTTAGTGAGAAGTATTTTAGAAAACGGTTTGGCCTTGACTGTTCCTCTTTTGTTGTGGTGTGCACATGTTCGGGGTTTGAGTTCTGCTCCGTGTGTTCCTGCATTGCTTCATTTTTATCTGGCACGTTCGTCGGTGGACTTCAGCGTGTTAAGTACACAGCACTGTCAGTTTTCAGTCTGTCATGACCAGTGGTCCTCGAAGACGGTGTTCCCATTGCTTTACTTTTTTGCTGTTGCTTTTGTTTTCTTTACAAAACAGCATATTCCTCCAAACATGCACCTGGAATCTGCCCCTCACACAGTGCAATTTTAAGCAGGATTCCCTACCCTGTAGTGAGTGTATTTTAATAGGAAGAAAACTCCCAGCTTTTCCTTAAATCTGTCAGTACAAAAGAAAAATGGGGTAGGAGAGGGACGGGAAGAAGAAATGAGAAAAGCTATGATTTTCTCATGTTTCATATTATCAAACATTTCTTACATTTATACTTGCCATAATTGCAGATAAATTCATTTGAATTCACTGTCTAATCATTGCATACCACTTTATAATGCAAAAACATGGAAAATTAAGTGAATCAGAGTGAGAACTGAACCAATGTTAACTGTAATTTCCTTTCAAATATGTTATCAATTTTTAGATGATATTTTCATGGTGCAATAGAGAAGAACTATTTTTAAATCTTTTTATCATAATAGAAGAATTGGCCTTTTTAAAAATTTTTCTTTTTGGTCTTTTTGAGACAGGGTCTCACTGTACTCACAGCTAACCTGGAACTCACTATGTAGACTAGGCTGGCCTTGATCTCACAGAGCTCTGACTGCCACTGCTTCCCTCTAAAAGACTAAAGAACATGTGACCTAACACACACACAGGTGAAAACTGGCTTGGTACCTGTGCTGGTACTGGTACAAGCTGCAAACTTTTGCCATGGCTGTTCCCCTCTAAGGCTGCTCTCTCTGTTAACATATAACGTCAACCCTCATTGTCTCCACCTTACTTTAATATTACAGTCTTTTTACTCTATTGCTGTTATGTTTTATAAATTTAGTCATTCCACAAAGAGCTGTCTGGCACATACTGTCAGACACTGTAGTAACACCATCTGTGGCCCAGGTGAGTGGATTTCCAGAACCTACTCACAAAAGCCAGAATGACACAAATACAATACAGCTTTAAAACATTCAGGGCCAGTGATGACTTTGGTTAATGCCCTGTGAAAGTTTCAGCAAGACAAAAGCCTGGTATTTTCAGGAAAACAGAAAAGCTCCAGTTGAAATAACTTATGCTTTTGTTCCAGAACACACAAAAGTGATTACTTTATCAGCCTGCCGGGAATTGCCAGTTCTTTCTGAACAGCTTTCTGTGCTTGAAGCTCAACTGGCACCAGCTGGCTTCTGCCAACCCAGCCACAGTATGGGCCCCGCATTTACTGTAAAGGGAAGTTGTGCCGAATCGGTGGGCCGAGACTTCAAGAAGGAGAGCTGCCTGCCGGGGTGTGGATGGACTTAGCTTTGTGCCACCAAAGGCAACAGGCTACAGCAAATAAAGCCTGGGTGACAAAAAGGGAACAAACAAATGTGTTCTAGCGCGGTGGCGAATGTTTTCTGCCTTATGGCTGCCAGCTCCTTTCAAAGCTGATTCCCAGAGGATTGCTTTCCTTTGTTTAGGTTTTGTGTGCAGTAAATTAATTCGTGGTTTGTTGTTATTAGAAAACCAAAACAAAGCAAAACAAAAAATACCTCTTTCCCCGGTTCTTCTCAAAATACCCACAGAAACCCATCAAATAGAATGGCCTGAAACAAAACACTCTTGATTGAAAGCCAGCTAGACTGACAAAGCTGCAAGTTCTGCCCATAGCTCCCTGTATTGTGGGAATGAGGAGAAATATGCAGACTGGCAAAGAAATTACTGCTTCACAGCAATGTTCCCTTGCTCCCTGGCTGAGTTCTTTGCCGAGGGCAAGGATCACTGGAGCAGCTTGCAGTAGGCCAGGCAGGGCTGTCGGCATGAGCCTTACCACTTCTGGCGCCGCATTTTTAGGCATGAGGCACTGTGATTGCTTACCAGTAAGTCCCAATGAGATGAGACTGCAGGTAGACGAAGTCATAAATATTTCACCATTTAAAGATGCTTTTTCATCCACCGAGATCATACCACGATGATGACAAGAGATTTCTCCTAGTATAATCATCATTACAACATTCATGATGAAAAAGTTGCTTTTAATGAGGAACAATAATCCACAAGGAATAAACCAAAACATTACTTAAACTTTATCTTATTAAAAACTTATAATAACCACAATAACCATATAATAACCATAACTTATAATAAAGGCAAGTGTGGTGGTACTTGCTTTTAATCCTAGCCCTCTGGGAGGCAGAGGCAGGTGGATCTCCACATAGTGACTTCCAGACTGGGACTAGGGAGACCCTGACTAATAATAAATAAATAAATAAATAGCTAAAACTTATACTGTTTATTTGTTGTAAAGTAGTTATAAAATGCAGAGTTGTATCTCACAACAATATTCAAACAGAAGAGTAAATTATCCCAAATGAATCGGGATGGATAAGAAAACGAAAAAGGTATGGATCCTATGTGACTTGCTGTAATCAATACAGTTACTCAATGTAAGAAAGACTCTCCATTATAAATTTTATAAACTCCTTGGCAATTTTTATCTAGAGATTAATATTATTAGTATTCCATTTAAAGGTGCTTCATTAAACTTGAAATGTTGGCAAGATTCGTGATTAGTTCTGCGTTCTTCAGAGAACCATGTCAGTGGTCACTAGAAAGCTTTGTCTAAAACTTTGCATAAAGGGGTCACAGCTTGCCTCTTTTATACACTTGGAGTCCCTTCCAGCATATTCCTTTCTTTCTCTCCTTTTTCTCAGTTCATTTCTTACCCTGACATCCGGACTCTCAAAACTGTACCAAGAAGTGCTACGGAAATTAGGAGACAGATTTTGAAAGCCAGCCTCTCACTGTAAAACAGGGTTCAAAATCCTTCAGAGTCACTGGGGAATGAAGTAAAATGGTGCTTTCAACTTCTAATGTGTGAACAAATAGAGAACCTTGTCATATTTCAGTTCTAAAACATAAATATACCACAATCTGTGCCTTCGTCAGAAATGGTTCTATGTATTTTACTCATCAATTGTGAATAATTTTCTAAAAATTCCATTCCAACTTTTATGTGAACATGGAGGGCGATCAAGGTAGATGGAATTTGATGAAGAGATGTCTATTAGTTTACGTGCAATAGAAACAAAACAGTTTCCCCATCTGTGTTCAGTTCGCAGTTTTGGCTTTGGATCTTCCCAAAAGCTCAAATATAAATTTCAGAAACAGAGGGTAAGACAGCACTGTGCTCAGGCCTTGAGCTTCAGTTCACCTTCTTTCAATACTTGGGCATTCATTTTATTTTAGGTTGAAGGAGTTTTTCATTTTTAAACATTTGCTTGTGTATGCTTGTGTTTTGCTTATATGTATCCAAGCGTACCCATATATACAATTCCCATCAGAGGAAGGTGTCAGGTCCCTTGGAACTAGAGTTATGGCTGGTTGTTAGCCTCCATGTGGGTGCTGGGAACTGAGCTAAGGTTCTCTGAAAGAGCAATCAGTGCTCTTAACCACTGAGTCACCTCTACAGCCCTCAAAAGCAGTACAGACTCAACCCCTGAGCCATCTCTCCAAGCCTTCAAGAGCAGCCTGGGCTCTTAACTGTGGAGTCATCTCTCGAGCCCCTTAGGTTACAGTTTTATCATTTGTCTTCCACAGAGTTGTTTGGTTCTATTTGCAAGATCATTTCATTCTTCATCCTCTTAAAAAAAAAAAAAAAAAAAGGGAGTTGTTTCTGGCTGCATAGTGAGTACTGCATTCATGCTAAAATTTATAGTCAATTTCTCTCAGTAGTTTGATGTTTTACCAAAACGTAAATATCAACTTACTATGAGTAGTAACTCAAAAAACAGAACACTAGCCTGAATGAACCAAACCACTCTTTTAAACATTATGGAGGACATTGTTTTCCCAGCCAGTGGAGGATTTTAATTTTCTCCACTATTGTTTTGATAATCCTGTGTGTTGAACACTAGATGGCACTATGAATTCACTTAATTTGGAGCCAGACCAGCTCATCCATAATTTCAAAAAGAAAAAAAGATGAGGATTTTCCTTAACTGATTTGATAGCCTGACACATATTCTTAAGGAAGCGAATTTATGTGATGTAACAGTTATTTCATTAAGTTTCAGTGAAAAGGAAAGCCTCTTTTGGTGAGGGAAATGTGACTGTTTCTAAAAACACAAACCAGAGAAATCAGAATTCAAAGTCTACTAGAAATAAAAGAAAGTCAGACAGGCTGTGGGCTAACTTGACTGCTTTTTGACAGACTTAAATATTTTCATGATTACTTGACAGTCAAAGTGGTGAAGCCAGTTTGTTTTGTCAACATAAGGGTGCACTGAATGCAAAGTGAATGTTTCCTGCCTCCTTTGCTGCCTGGCTATTCGGCCCAATTGATTAAGGCAGTCTACTAATGAGGCCCCAGCCACCCTGGTTGCCGTCCCTGCCTGAGGGGATAAGTTCTCCTTGGCTAGGAACCATGTCCTTATCTCTGGCCAGTCCTTTCACAAATGCCTGATCTACAGACACCACCACATACAGCAGTGTGGATGATCAGAAAAGGTGCATCATTATAGGAAGATAAGAACAACTCGCAGTGCAGATCCCCTGAATGGCAGATCTCCAGTGCCATTTCTCTGAAGAAAGGACTGAAGCAAGCACTTCTAAAATCTCCTCGACCCTCCAGTCAGACACATTATGCACACAAGAACCTTCCTACTGAAAGGAAGAGCATGGTGGGAGAACTAGCCAGAATTGCAATGAGTTCACAACAGCTAAAGAGAACAGCAGGCAAATATTAGACAGTGGGATAAATAACATAAGGGAGAGATTTCTCCCCAAACGGCCAAGGAAGTGAAAGAGAGTCAGTCTTCCAGACAACTGAGTAAGTTAGGTCTCAAAAACACTAACAGGAATTCAACTACAAGATGTGGTCAAAGGCATTCCAGGTGACGAGGTAACCGTGTATGAAGATAGAGCAACCCACAAAGGGGTTGTTCGAGAACACCGTGTCCTTGTGCCTGGTGTGTGGGTTCTCTGGTGGCATGTGCCATCAGCTGAGTGGGTGAGATAAGAGGTCAAAAGAAAAGCAGAGACTTTTCCATATTCTGCAACTTTATAAAATCCAAAGTTTAGAATAAGCATTTGTGTGTCCTCAATGATAGAAACAACTGGAAAAGAAAAAAACATGAATATACAGTCTCCGGCTGAGGAATCTTGAGGGATTTATGTAGATCCCCCAAAAGGAGGAGGACAATACACCCCCTCCTTCAGTGCAGGTTGTACAAGGTGACTCCCAAACTTCACATTGTAGAAAGAGGGGAAAAAGTGGCGTTACAGTAGAAAACCCAAGGTTAACAGCAGTTGACAAGTCGTGTTGAAGGTACTTTTTGCTAGTCTTTCTCCCCAAACCCCTAACCCCAAGCAAATCAGGATAGCAGACAAGACCCATCTGAGGTTCAGTGTACAAATCACCAGGACCCTTCAAAGTTATAATGGACATCTAAAACTGTCACAGCTGAGAGGAGCTCAGGAGCCTTGACAGAAATGACACATGATATCCTAGATGGGATCCTGAAACAGACAAAGGACAATAGTTTAGAATCAAAAAGAATGTGAATGAAGTATGAAACTATCTGGATAATGTCACAATTTCTCTTCATTAACTGCGACAAGTGTACCATACTAATACATGATGCTAATAATGAGAGACACTATTAGGTGTGGGAGAGATGAAAGCTCTCTGTACTATCTTTACAAATTTTGTAAATGTAAAGCTATTCTTTTTGTTTCATCGATTAGTTTTAATGTTTGTTGAGATAGGGTCTTGCTATATAGCCCTGGCAGGTCTGGAATTCACTATATAGACCAATCTGGCCTCCAACTGGTGGGTGATCTTTCTGCCTCTGCCTCCTGAGTGCTAAGGTTGTATCATCACACCCTGCTCAATATATAATGCTATTCTGTTAGAAAATGCTTTTAAAATCAGACTCAAACATTCTCAGTTTGAATAAAACATTAGTATCATTTTTCAAAAGTTATTCATAAATATAATAACATCCACTAAACTATATGTACCTTCGTTGAGATAGAAAAAGAAGGCTGAGTACATAGAAAAGAAACAAAGAAAGAGGAAACAAGGAAAGAAGAAAGGGGGAATGTAGGAAAGGAAAGGGAGGAGGGACGGGAAGAGGAAGGGAGTGAGCAGGGGAAGAACAAAGGTCAGCTGAGGGGCAGCTATGGCAATGTGTACACATTGTGAGTACCACATAAAATATCCACACAGCATAATTAAGGGAATTATGAAATCACAGGGAAAAGAACCATTGTCAACCTTATGAGGAGTGGCCAGAGATGAAGAACAGACATATATACTACTGACAACAGACTGACAACAGAATGTGAGGTGTGTATCTAATTTTTTGTTTGTGTGGCGTGATTGAAAGGATATTGGTAAAATTCATGAGATATTTCAATCTTTCAAAGCCTTGCAGAAACACTGACAATCTCTCATTCATTATTGTGGGGTACAGCCACTTTGGAAGACAGTTTAGTGGTTTTATAAAAGCAGACGTACTCTTACTATAGTTCAGAAATCTTGCTCTTTGATAATTACGCAAAGATGGTGAAAATGTATTTATACACAAAAACCTCCATGAAAATGCCAATGTAGCTTTATTCATAATTGCCAAAACCTGAAATTGCCCCAAATGCCCTTCAGGTGAACAAAATCAGAAATTGCAACAGGAAAAGGAATATTATTAGCTCCCAACACAGCACACTAACCAAGACATGAAATTAAATACCTGTCACTGAGTGAAGGCACTTAACCAGAAAAGCTCTTTGGTGCCCAAGTCCAGCTGTATGATGGTCTAGAAAAGGTAAATATTAAGACAGTCAAAAGATTGGTGTTGTTAGGGGTTCAGAAGCCCAAGGTGAGGTGCAGTAGAGTGGGGGAGTGTCACAGCAGTGAAATCTGTTAAGACTTTACAAATGCTTATCCATTGTTCCATCTTCTTTCAAAGTTCAGAATGTACAATCCAACAGCAAAGCCCAATATAGGTTACAGACTTTGGGTGATAAAGATGCATCAATGCAGCTCATCCATTGTCAGAAAGAACACTGATGGAGGATGCTAGTAAGCAAGAAGGCTGTGCATGTGCAGAGAAGTGATAGGGAAATATATACCTTTCTCTTAATTTTCCTAAGAACCTGAAATTAGGGCAAAAATTGTCTTTCAAAATCAAAGGGTTCTTTAAATCATGATCACATAGTGTACAAAGCGTGAACCCCTTCAGCAGCAAGCAGAGGGAAGGCGCGTGATAGAAGAGAGTTGTACCAGTACGTGGGTTCCTTCATCAACAGCCAACATAGCCCACTGTATTTAATGAATGTGAACACAGTAACTCCCTTCACCCATTTCCAGGTTAGGAAATAGAGACTCAGAATCATTGTTCCCACAATGGTAACTGACAACAAGAATAACAACTTCACATGTCAATAAAAGAAACAGCTTTCACTTTAAAGGAATAAAGAGATGATTATTCCAGAGAAGAATATGAGTAGCAGGGGCCTGAGAACAAAGATTCAGGTTTCCCCAAATACTGTACAGTAACAGAACAAAGAAAATCATAAAACAGCACATTTTTCAAATACATCGGCAGGTCCATCAGGAAGGTGGCCTCTAGCAAAGTGAGAAGGAGCCTCTACTAGAGGCCTCAGATACTATCTCACAGCATTCTTGGTCCTTTGGTTGCTGGAAACTAGAGATCTGATTTTATAGATGCTAAAGGAATGATCACATTCTTTCATGTGATCACTAAAGTGTTAGATCACTATAAAGGAGGACAGTATGGTTCTTAAGGGAGAGCTAAAGATGCCCCTAGATAATTTGGCCTTGGGTGTACAATATTTCAACCTCTTCAGATCACTGAAGTTCTAATCAGTCAATCAGCCTTTGTGGTCAGAAAAATCTTTATAGAAATTTGCCTTCACAAGGACCCGTGGTGCAAAATGCAGTCCCTGTGCATGACATTCTGTGTGAATGGTGTTCCCTGGAGTTATGGTACCTGGGGAATTGCAACTGTCAGACAAAGGACTGTGAATACCTAAAAATGCTGGGGACGTCCGTAAGCGCTATGACAATTTTATTGTTGCCAAAAAACTAACTGCTTTTTCTGGATTCTTTTTTCTCATTCTGCATCACATATTGGCAATAAGGATTACTACTAGTGTGTTAACCCAAGGGCCAAAACACAACACCCACCCCTACCCCCACCCCTGTCCCCAGGCCACAATAGGAGTGCAAGAACGTCATCTCCAAAAGCACCTGCTAGGCAATGCTCAGTGAAAGCTCTTCTTAATAAGAGGGAAAACAAGCTGGATTATTGCACTCACATTCACAATCACAACTGTGGTATGAACCTTGTCTACCTATTAGGCATTCATTCATTTATTTATCTGCTGGGAGGTTTCTCCAATCTAATATGATTTATAGAAAACTGATTGTCCTTTGAGTCAGTGGCTTCCACTTGTAAAAAGTTTTTTTTAATATTTTATTTATTATTATTTTATGGGTATGAGTATATTGCCCATATGTATATAACAGCACCAATGTTGTGCAGTGCCTACGGAGGTCGGAAGTCAGAAGAGAGTGTCGAATTCCCTGGAACTAGAGTTATGGACAGATGTTAGCTGTCATGCGGGTACCAAACTCAGATCCTCTGCAAGAACCTTCAGAACTCTTAACCACTGAGCCATCTCTCCAATCTGAATAAAAATAATTTTATATTGTGGTCCGGTAGACAGATTCTAACAAGCATATATACCCATCATGTGAAGCAAAGATTTCATGAAAACGTATGCTTTCTTTACAAAGTCATGCAAATTTTCTTTTCATTTTTTCTCATTAATTTATTAAATACTGAATGAGAATAACTGTTATCATTTCATGATTTGAAGTGTAAAGAATATGGATGTGAATATTGACTAATTTATAAAATATACCCCTGGCCTTACTATGCTAAACTGATTTTATTTTTACAAACATTTTGTTTTGTGTTACATTAAAGCAATATAAGTATATATTAAAGCTTAGTGCACTTTACTCAGTGAAATAAACTTTCTGAGTTAAACAACTGGCCATTCACTTTGATACCTAACCAAATACTAACAATATGTCTGAGATACCAATTTAGTATTATCTAAGAGTCATATTAAATATGCATCTTTACAGACTCTTTCAAAAACAAATATACTACATTTTCTAAAAGCGTAATTCAATACATTTAATAAATGCATGGAATACATCACTATCAATTTTGACATTATAAAAGCTTCTTCAATGATGTAGATCCTGATTACTCCATATTCTTTAGGGTAACATGTTGTAAAATGGTTGGAGGTGTTGTCAATGATCATAAATAGTTCTGTTATGGAAAATTACAAGTTAAAGTTCTATGAGTTTTTTCTTCCATACAAACTAGAATCTTAATTTATTCTTAGATGAAAATTCCAGAAATTAATGCTTCCTAGTTTCCAGATAAGAATATATAAACTTCTTCCTGATTTTCTGTCTCCATCTCCTCTTTTCCCTGGTCCCCTCTTTCTACTTTTCCTACCTCAGCTCCCCTTTCCTTCTTGAACATTTTAATCCAAATGCCAAGGGGCCAAGGAAAGTCAGCAAGTGCCTGGAAAGGGCAGTAAGGGATACAGAAGTCACAGGGTCAGAGTGAGACACAGGCATGCAGTGAGTGGCAGGATGGAAACATAGACACAGCCTTGGGGCAAGTGGATGAGAAGGCTGCCCGCCCCAGCAAGGGGGAGGGCTATCAGCCGGAGACTGGCTATCGAGGAGCTGTTATGAAATGAGTAAATGCAGTAATAATAGTGATGATAATGTTACAGGAGGGTTATAAATATGTAAGGGGTGGAAAATTGAATAAATATTGTGGCGCTGAATTGGAATTGGGAATACTGATGTGAACTCATTTTTTCTTCAGTATATAGGTCAGATAGACAAATGAATATTTTAAGTGTGTATATAGGAATAAATACTCATATGCCTACGCCTACATAAGCTCCCTCATTCTGCACAAGGAGACAGCAAGAGAATGGCCATACCCTTGTAGCAGTGAACTCGCCTTTCAGGCAGATCTTCTGAACACCAAGCTCTTCCTCAGCTGTCTATGGAGGTGGCAAATTCCAGGCTTGGCATTAAAAGAGTGACAGAGAAGCCTGGAGCACTTGGTTTGGCCAGTAAATAAGAAAGTGCTCAAAGAAAAATGGAAACGTATCCTGCAAATAGAGATAATCTTAAAGAGGCTCCCACTAGTCACATTTGAGCTAACACAAGCCTGAAAACACGACAGCAATGGATGACAGAGGTTAAAGATGTAGAAAGCAAGAACTCACACTGATATTAATTAATTAAAAGTTGCTGAGGAATATCATATTTAGAGTCTCAAAATGTGGCCCCTCAAAATCATCACCAATCAGCATATACTAGAATTTACTTGCAATTTATTTTATGTGATGAAGTCAACATCAACTGTGAATCATGAGCTAGATTGATGTTATGAGCATCCGCCCTGGTGGGATGCAATGAAAAGAAACCTGGTAAACCAGCATCTTCTCATTCCTGGTAAATATGTGAAATTCGAAGGTAATCAGTCCGTGACCTGCTTACTCCCCAGGTATCTGGCCTGCTATGGAAGATGCTGGCCACTTGCACAGCCCCAGCACTGTCATCAGCTCCCCAAATCCCAGAACACCAGAGGTTCACAGTCTTGTGGCTCCTTCAAGGGAAGAGATGCTCTGTTGTCCTATATTTTCATTAAGTGGAATGGTATCTATTTAATTTTAGTTTTGTTTTTTTTTTTCCTAATGGGGACCAAGGATTATTGTAGATATTTTGCAAAATATAGAGAGCATCATTCCAAATTACGTACTGATTTTTACTGTGTAATGTACAAATACTTTCAATATTTTCTGTATTATTTGGAGTTGGTAGACAGATGCTATGAATGGAATTATAATGCCCACATCTGACTTTATAATCAGTTTGTCATCATATTTTTGTTAACTGAATTCCCGGAAACAAGTCACACCTACACTGAACATTCTACCAGACTGAATTTAAGTGGTTGTGGAGAGGCCAGAATGATGCAGGTCCAGAGCCAAACTGTCTTGGGTTAGCTTAGCCCCTTAAAGAGCCTTTATTGTCCAACTCCTTATGTGCCCTAACATCCATGTGGCTGTTAAGTAAGTCCTTTTGGAATGTATAAACAGACCAACCCAAAGGCTGAGAAGCTACCAGATAGCATCTGAGGCCTACAGCAGTGATTTCTCCGCTTCACTGTAACCTGCCTGACCAATGCACCCACGGATGTATTTCAAGTGTTTTGAGTTATGACTTCCTTTATTCTGTTCCTATAAAAACTTCAATAATTGTTATCTCATTAGAACATGGTATTTGGGGAAACCTAAGTCTGTGTTCCCATGCCATGGTCACTCATATTTGGCTCCAGAATGAACTATCTTTTATCCTCTATGAGAAGAGAATTGTGTTTTCTGCATCAATATTTTTTACACTTTTATTATAATAAATATTCATTTATGGTATTATTTTAATGTCTACATATTGTATTCCATATGAATCTCTAAACAAATCTCAAATTTTTGAACATTTAGATAGTGTCCAATATTCTCCTATTTTATAAAATTCAAGCTCAGTGTTCATTGATGATTTCCTATGAGACAAAATTTCTGAAACCAAAAAGTATATTTATAAGATCAAAATATTTATCAACAAAATGTTCTCTAGATATAAAGATTTTAAAACAATCTTTCTACGTCCTCTTCCACATGGCTAAAGTGAGGGACTCTAGATAGGCTGACTAGACCGGTAGATAAACATGCACTGAGAAACATCTGGGGACACTAACTCGATACAATAGACCTTAACACAAATGTCAGAATGTATGAATTCCAGTGGAAGGGGGGATATGGAAGGGTGCCAGTGGGGAAGGGGATATAAAGATGATTAAGATCCCAGCACTCGGGAGGCAGAGGCAGGTGGATCTCTGTGAGTTCAAGGCCATCCTGGTCTACATAGTGAGTTCCAGGACAGCTGGGGCTACAGGGAGACCCTGTCTCAAAAAGACAAAAAAAAAAAAAAAAAAAAAGGTGATTAAGATTGATTGAGATGTTCAGTATCAGTATGAGATACACAAAATTTCAATTAAAATTTTTTTAAGGATTTTTAAAACGAATCCTCAAACCAGAGCAACTTGCTATCCAGAGTCATCAATGATGAAAAATTCAATAACAAACCAAAGTTAAATAGCCATTAAGAAAATCACTCAAGATTTATTGCAGAGCAAATAGAATTGTCAATTGCAATGCTCACTTAAGCTGTATTAAAATTTTAGATGAAAAAAATTCAGAGCTGAGCCTGCACTCCTTGAGCCTGCAGAGGATAAAGTCAACAGAGCACCTGCATCTATTGTCTCTTTTCCCACCCTGCAGAAGACAGCTCATTTACTTTTTCTTTGCTGCTTCAACCCACTGTTAGGTCTATGGCAAAACAGTGGAGCTTAAACGACAGCAACACCTAAAAGATCCTTTGAAACACAGGACCTGGTAAGCTTCCCAGGTTTTGCTGACACACAAAGAATTCCACCCTTCTGACTGAACTAACCCTTTCCCACCCATTTGTTCAAATGGCTGAATTGCTCACATATTGCCACTATGTAGAACGCAAATATGTCACTCAGATGAGATCTGTGAATCCTCTAGAAGCCTACTCAGTGGCCCCACAACCAGCTCCAACTGAGCTCTACTGGCCCAGGACCCAATTTTGCCAGTGTTAATAATGGGGAGAAAGGAACAAGGGTTTGAATATGCATCCAACTCCACTCCTCCCACTGTGAACTCAATCTCAGTGCTCATTACCATAATTATAACTGAATACATTTCAACTCTAAAGTAATTCTGTACCATAAAAAGATAGTAATGACATTGTGACTTGAAAAATGAAGACTCTTAAAGAATCCTTAAAGTGATAATTGCATGAAGATAAAATTTTATCATTTTATAACACTCGACTCAGAAACAAAATTTACTTAGTCTTTGAAACCATTGTTACTTCAACATAAAATAGTATAATTATATTTGTAGATCTCTATATTATATGTATATGTATTATTTGTAAATATATATACGTATGTATGTACATTTTCTGTGTGTTTGCATTCCTCATGGAAGTAAAAGAGATCATAATCCATAACTGAGTGTAGCCTTAATATTGCCCTAAATCCTGGCAAACAAAACAAAAAAACAAAGCAAAACAAAACCAAAGAACCCACCAGCACTTTGAGCTGAAAGGAGCTGTTATTCCAGATGACACTTTGTATTGCTTATTACTTAAGCAGAGACTTGTGGACATGATTCACTTAGCTACAGATGCTGGGGAGATTCTTGAAGCAGGGATTTTATTAAATAAATAGGTGTTCCTTTTCACATGACATAGTAGAATGCATTTAGCTAGGCCAGGTTCACAACAGAGTGTAATGAGGGAGTGTGGTCCTCCACACTGACATGAAAGATTTCTTAGGAATATTATTAGCACAGGATGTTTCCCAAAAGCAATTGTATAAGTTGCTATTGTGTTGGCCCAGTGCTCATGAGAAGCATTTACCATGAATGTCTTTTATTGCATTTCCAGAATTGTTTGACCTGTGGTGGTTCCTGGGTACAGTTGGCTTGTTTGCTAAGGAGATCATTATATAATAACTGCCATAAAATGCTCCCCTAAGAATCTATCAGAACAAGCTTTCTAGTGCCCAGTAGCAGAGCTTTGGCTTCAAGCACCTGCTATTCAAGGTCTTAATTCTCAAACACCTTCTAGTTTGAGGCATGAAGCAGTCTGGGATTGCTCTAGCTCAGGCCCAGTCTCACTCATGCTCTTTGAAGGTGATGTATGAATTGCCTAACTAGCAGGTGCGCCCAAGCGCTGCAGCATCTCCTAGCCTGATTGCTTTCTCTCCATCTTCACATATATTTTGCTTCCCATTAAGAATCTGAAGATACTGCCTAGTGTTTTTGGTTATGTATTATGCAGAAATTACATCTCTAAATTAGGAGATTCTGGGAGGTTTCAGTATCTTTTTTAGCACTATTAAGTGTCCATTGTATTTCTTCTTACAAAGGTGAGAAGTTCTATAAGGCATTATAAACTTACATTTGATTTTTAATATTGAAATATGGGATTCTATTGTGAGCACTTTCATGTTAAATTGTTTTACTTTAATGTATTGATACCAATGTAAATATAATGCTGTATTCCATCAAAAAATGATATAAATAACCTATAATCATAACTAAGACACTTCTTGTTCACCTAATAGAAAGGCATTTCAAAATATACCACAGTCAATGTACCTATTTACACAGAGATGAGGCTGAATTCAACATTTGGTAGGGTTTTGAAAAAAATGTTTTCAAGGGGCTAGAGAGAGAGCCTATCTGATGAAGTGTTTGCCACACAAGCATGAGGGCCTGAGTTCAATTTTCAGAATCCACATTTAAAAAAAAAATCTAGGCATGTTATCATATACTTGAAATTCTAGCATTCTGGAAGTTGGAAAAAGGCAGTTGCATCCCTGGAGCTCACTGCTAGCTTAGCCTAGTAGAAAAATTCTAGGCCAGCGAGAGACCCTGCCTGAGGAAAAGGCGGACAGCACTTGAGAACTGATACCCAAAGTTGTCCTGTGACCTTCACATTTACACATGCATGTGCACACACTCCCCACACACACACATACATGCTTTTCCAACATAATTTCAAAACCCAATTTGTCTGAATTTTACCCTTTTTTAGTGGAGCATTAATATCATAAATGAATCTGAGTTAGTTTGTGACTATTTGATAAAGTCATCAGGAGCTCAGACTCATTCTTCCAGGAAGCTTTTCTAGCCTAGGGAGTTGGCTTCATCCATATGATCCCAAATGACTCTCCACTCAGTCTAGATCCTACTAGCAGGAGGGGGTAAAAAGAAGGGAATATGCCCCATCTCTTTAAACCTAGGAATTTCACACATTCAGTCTATTGACATCTCATAGGCCAGAATTCTGTCACATAGTCACACAGTCCATTTGGAAGATTGCAAATGCAATGTGTGTGTATATGTGTGTGTGTGTGTGTGTGTGTGTGTGTGTGTGTGTGTGTGTGTATGTGGTTTTGTTTTTAAGATAGGGTCTCACTTATCCAGGTTGGCCTTGAACTTGCTACAAAGCCATGGATGATTGTGAACCTCTGCCGATCCTCTTGCTTCTACTTCTGCAGTGTTCTAGTTTAGGCCTGTGCTAACATGCCTAGTTTATGCAGTGCTGAGGGTTGAGCCCAGGGCTTTGTTCATGCCAGAGAAGCACTCTACTAACTGAGCCACAACCCACACTCCTGGAAATGTAAGTGGCATTTAAAATGAAATGTTAGCTACTTTGATAGTTATTCACATTATTAATTTTAACTTTAAAAAAATTATTGAGAATTTCATACATGCATATAAGACGTTTTGATCAAATCCACTCCCACTTCCTCCCATCCAACTCCTCCCATAGCTCCCCATCGCTTTTTCCTGAACTACTTCCTGGAGGGTACCTCTTCAGAGGGGGGAATGTTAGAGTAGCAAAAAGGCCCATAAAAAAAATACACGAAATTAATCACATTATTTTAACTTCAAACAAAATTAAAATGGAGTGCATAAAGATGATAAATGGGTTGTACTGAAGAGCCTAGATTTCAGAAACAAGAAATGATGGCCCTTTTCTTTTAGTCTCAGACATATTTCCTGGTGTTATCCATGCTCCTGGGCCCCGTATCAGTAAGAGCATCGCTTACTTTATCCATTCCATTTTCATTATAATAATGAAGATCAGAGAAATAGTTGCAGGAGTGTAATACGAAAGAAAGGCAGGCATACTCAAAGTGTAAATAACCAAAATGATTGATGGCATGCATCTTAAAGTTAGAACCGTGTGTGGCTCATTCATACCCTGAGGCTCCCTGCAGAAATGATAAGAACTCTGCAGCACAGGTCTTCCAGCTCATGGGCTCAACTTACATACTACAAAGAGAAAGCACGAACATTAAAGTAACATTTGTCTATATATTCTTCCGATTCTGAACTCTCTTCAGTCTCCACGCGATGCCCCAATATGTAAATGTCTTAGTTACAAAGCAAAGAATCATAAATAAAAAGTTAATATAGTAGAAATGAAATATTGAAGAGTGAAAGGCAGGAGAAAGGAAGTTTCGATCAGCTAGATAAGGGGATGGGGGTGAGAAACACAAATATAGTTCTCTGGCAAACTTTCAGAAGTGAAACCAGTGCTGAGGAAGTTGTTGCAGAATTCACCAATTTTGTAACAAGCATAATTCTGGAGTTATTGCTTATTAATAAATGTAATGATGTACATGTTTAGCAAAGAACTTAATACTATGGTGTCTGATAAATAAAAGAATATGAAAATGCTTACACACACACTCACACTGAAAATCAGATGCAGCAAATTTTAATAATTCTTTTAGGGGTTTAATGCTATGTGCAGTTTTTCTTCTTTTCCATTTCCTTTAGAGTGAAAGGTGGAGGAAGGGTAGGAGGCAAGCTGGTTTCCCTACAGCATTCCATTCACATGAACAACACAGATCTGAAGAGACTTGACTTCTTATTTACCAAGAGGAAAAGGTGTGTCAAATTGTCCACTTGACATGCCTAGAATACTTTTTGTTCTTTTTTCTTTCTGTTCTTCTCTCTTTTTCCTTTTCTTTTATCTTTCTGTAGCCTTTCCAGAGGACGCTGAAGAGAAGCTATACAATCATTTAACCTTTCATGAGCAGATATGTTTTCTGAGTACCATAGCTATTATCTACCATTCTTTATAATGACTATGCTTTTTGCTTTTATTTTAATTTAAAGTAATAGCCTTCTCCAGTATTATGTTATATCATTGGGAGTGACCAAAATCAAGCAGCCTAAATCTCCATCTTTCTTTTAGTAGTGTATTGAGAATCTTCAGTGCAAAAATTGGGACCTTACCATGTCCTCAAAGTGTTCTTACTCCAGAGCCCATTTACCACCCAGCACCACCATCCTCCCATTCTCTGTAGCCAACATTGCCAAGTTAAGTCCAGTCTTTATGGCATATCCACCACCTAGCACCCAAAATCAGGTGTGTATGGTTCTGATGAAGTGATTATTTCCCCATCACCACCACCAAAACCCAGCTCTCTTCTCTGGCACTATTAGGAGTCTCCCTGAGGAGTCATTTACTTCCCACTTTCTTCACACCAAGTTTGTATCTTCTTAATGATCTTTCAAAAGCTAAGAGGCCCATCCTAGCTAAAACCTCTGCAGTTGTTTCTTATTACACGTAGAACAAAATTCTCACTCTGTAGTTTTACCACAGACCTTTCAAGAACTGAGTGACCCGTGCCTTTCTGGCATCCTTTGCTCTTACTTTCTTACTGTATGCTTTAGTTTCTCATTGCTTTGACAAAATACCCCGACAAAAACACTTTAAGGAAGGAAAGGCTCATTCTGGCTCCCAGTTATAGCCTAAAGTCTATCATGATGAGCTGGTCATAGCAGCAGAGTTTGAGGAACTGACCATTGCATCCTTAGTTACCAAGTACAGGGCCTCAAATGGCATTGCTGCTCAGGTTCTCCTCCTTGTAGCCTAGCATCCAGTCAGAGGATGGCCCCATCCGTAGTTGCTGGATCCTCCCATCTCACTTAATGCAGTCAAGATAATCCACTACAAGAATGTCCAGCTGTTCATCTCCCAGGTAATTTTATATTCTGTCCAGTTGACAACACTAACCATCATACCATATTCAATTTGTTTCTAGTAGTTAGACTCTCCATAAGTTCCTCAAGCTTCTTTCTTTCATGTACATGTAATTCTTCTATCTGGATTCTTTTCCCAAGGACTGCAACCTAGCTGGCCCTTTTTCGTCCTTTGCATCTCAGCTCTGAGATAACTATTTCAAAGGCATCATCCCTTACCACCTCTTCAAGAAGTGAAGGACCCACACTCAGCAGGCCATGCTCTCCAGAGTCTGATAGGAACCATCAACTCTCTGAGAACTTGACAAAGCATCAGTTTTGAGTTGCATGGATATACATGTGAACTAGGAGACCTCCTCGGAAAGCTGAAATGAAACTATTCTGAAAAGAGCAAGGATTTGAAGGAAACCTATTTGGGTTTCAATATTCGTTCTTTCACTAAAAACTTCATGACCCCAATAAAATTATTTACTGTATTCTGAGCTGGATTCCTCTGAAAATGTGCAAATAATATTAAAAGTATACGTTTATTGTAAGCATTACATAAATAATCTGTCTGCCTGGAATACAGCAGCTAGTTGAGGATGCTAGAGTTTACTTTTGCCTGTTTCTTTTATTTTCATGTTAGGCCGTTCCTGCATGTTGCTCAAATATGTTATAACTGCTTCTCTGAAAGAGGAAGTAATTAGTCTACAACACCATGGCTAAGTACATTAGGATAACTGTGGTTCCTGGCTCTTCTTTTATCAAAGTGACCATACTCAGCAGGCCTTTGGGACCCGATCACAGCAAACATAAACAAAAGGAAGAAAAAAACAAAGAAGGAAAGGAAAGAGGAAAGAAAAAAGAAGGAAGAAAGGGAGAAGGGAGGAAAGAGGAAGGAAAATCTGATTGGGTGATCTAGAACGTCAACCATCTGAAAGCACTGTAAAAAATTCAAAATGTTTTATTTAAGAATACACCTGTTCGTGTGTTCGTTCAACAGATGTACGTGGGGTGTGAAGCACTACATACTGCAACATAACAAAGGGAGAACAAAGTGTTCTGCTCTTCTAGATCTTCCTTAGGCAGGTTCATTACTTTACCCTGGAATCAAACCACATTTACCAATCACTTTGCATTCTTTACGTCAGATGAAAATGGGTGGAGATGACTTGGAGTCTCTTTTCAGTTTCACATATCAATGACTACATGGTTTGGGGCTTGAGACCGCTTCTCTAAACCTGAGTTTCCAAGGCTTTGTACATAGCAACAGCTGTTAAACTAAGTATGACCTGGGAAAGCCATCTTACTTTGGCTGAAGCCTAACCATCTATAAACTAACTGAAAACCTCAGTTAGGAATATATTTTTAATGAACTTCAGCTAATCACAGTAGTAAAACTTCTTTCGACACAAGGGACAAACTCACCAGACTCTATTCAAAACAGCAAGCTCCTATCCATAACCTTTATGCTCTTGGGGACCTCCCTTGTGCTTCCTGGCATCTGTGTCCCCGACTATGCTTACAGAACACGGCTCCCAGAGGCTCTGCTTTTCAGGATGGCCTGATCTGCAGATTGCTCTTTTCATAAATGAAGTCTATTAAGTTCAATTTGTCTAATATTTTCAACATCTTGAGATCCCTGCAGTTCTAGACCATGATTCCACTGTAATACAAAACATTTTAGTGTCTTATTATGTCAACTCTGTTATCATTTTACTCCTGTTTATTTCCCACATTAATATTCAAAAGTGAGATTAAGAAGATGAAAAGGACATGGAACACAATTATGTTAGTCTTCTTTCTTTTCTTAGTAATAGCCTAAGGTTTTCTCCCCTAAGTTTTCTATCCCATTGGAGTTGTCCAAACGTCAACGCATGTAGGTTGGAGCGAGAGCAGTGCCAAGGCCTTCTGCTCATATTCTCCAAAAATAACCAACCATTCTTGTAAAGTCACTTATCTGGTCCAAATATTGCCCTGACTTAAATAAAAACCATTTTCTCCAAAGCATGCATCTAGTATCATCATTATGATTATCCACATTGCTGTCCCAATGCATCCGTTTGTTTTAGATGATTCATTCTTACACAGTTCAATGCATTTGCCACCACAGAGCTCACTGTCAAGCAGGTGCAATGTGGCTCATTCTCTGACGGCTAAAGAAAACTTTTTTTCTTTTTCTTTTTCTGGTGTTCATACGGTATCCAGGTTACATCTTGATAATTACTTTAAACCTGGGAGTAAAAGATGGCAGATGGAATGCTGCTGCTTTTCTTTTTCCTCCTTTCCTTCCTTTATGTCTTCACATTGTCAGGACGCCTCCATCCAGTCACATGGCAAGGCAGTTCTGAATGAAGGCAGCCCTGCACCTTCCGCAGGCATCTCTCCAGTTCAATTACAGTGCTTTAGCAGGCTAATTAGCATTCCTCAGAGCTGGAGCTCTTTGAGTGACAGGTAACCATGGAGAGTCACACTCTAGGTGATCAGCAAGAATCTAGCTTTTCTTTTTAATTAAAAATTAGAAAAGCCTTAAAGAAAAAGCATAGCATTTACTGATGTATGCTGTTAGCCCACGGTTGCCATTCTCTAAAGGATAACAATGGTGTTGGAGGCAACTGGATGCCATTTCAAAAGGAATAGAGGGAAATACCACATTAGTCTGAAGCAGGACAATGTTTATCATCCACTCTGACAACAGATCCCATGAAAAGGCAAAAGATCATCTCTTCCTGGGGTTCTGCTGCTAGCATTACACTCTCCTCTTCAGAATTTGAAAATATCATTGTATTTAATAACAGTATTTTTCTGCCACTTAGAAAGTACTACAATTAGCATTTGGGGATAGAATATGCAATTGCTGCTAAATAATACATGCTTGGTAAATGCTGGTTGGTGATGCTGAAAAACATAACAACAAAATAAGAAAACATCAGCACTCTATTTCAATCCTGAGAACACTGGAAAAATCCCCACAGTACACAAACATTGGGCTTGATTTAGACCGAGAGCAGCAGGCAGTGTGCATCTTTCCAATGAAGGAATATTGTAAGTAGGCCAGAGAAGTGAATTAAAAATTGTCAGCTTGCTGGCTCACATTCAGGAAAAGAAACAAATTTTAGAACATTTAAAAACCATATCACTTGCCGGGCATGGTGGTGCATGCCTTTAATCCCAGCACTCGGGAGGCAGAGGCAGGCCAAGTGAACTCTGTGAGTTCAAGGCCAGCCTGGTCTACATAGTGAGTTCCAGGACAGCTGGGGCTACAGGGAGACCGTCTCAAAATGACCAAAAAAAAAAAAAAAATATCACCATAATTTTCTTACTCAAAAGCAGGCAAGTAAAGAATCCAAAGAGCTGGGGCTGGAGAGATGCCGCAGCAGTTAAGAACACTGGTTGTTCCTGCAGAAGACCCAGGTTTGAATCCCAGCACCCACATGGCAGCTAACAGTAACTCCAGTCCCAGGGGATCTGACAGCCTCTTCTGACTTTCGCAGGCATTGCATGACACGAGTGCACTTACCTACATGCAGGCAATACACGCATATGCATAAAATAGATAAAATTAAAAAAAAGAAAGAATCCATAGAGTCAAAGTCAGTTTCCATTTTCCCCAAAATGAAAGAAAAATGCTGTATTTTCTTTTTGCTTATGCTTATGCTCATCTCATTTAAAAACTTAATTCTAACATGCCTCTCCCTTTCCTGTTTTGACCCAAAAATAGAATTGTGAAAAGATTCTGTGTTGTTATTTCTGGCCAGTGTAAAGCCAGGGAGCTCTTGCTGTATTGTGGGAGTGCTTGATCTCAGGAGCTTGGCAGCCCCTCCTTCTGTGAGGAGGGCCAGGACAGGGAGGATGCAAATGCAGTGCTCTGGGCTCTCCAGTTGTTGCTTCAGCATGATTTCTACTATGGGAAGGATTTGCAAGTAACAGCCAAAGGTAGAACCAGTTATATTGTTCTACAGTCATATATTCCTTGGTTAGCGTTCCAAAAGCTATGGGTTTTGTTATAAGGTATAAGTTGAATAACAAACACAATCTGATCCCAGGAGAAAGAAGTCTTTTCCTACAGTATGTAACAACGGGGACTGTTCATCAGTATATCCATTCATACCCTTTATCTTCATGCTCTGTATTAATAATTCCTCAGCTGTCAAGATTTGCACAGAATTCGCCTTAAAATAGACTCCCTTCTTATATTTCATAAATCTAGCCTCACTAAATTTAGCTTATGATTTGTTATTGATTTAAATGGGAAATGCAAAGAATAATTATGTTCCAAGGATCTCCAACTTGTTCTATTTAAAAAAAAAATTTATAGCCAGTAGAATTATTCTGGAGGAATAGGGACCATTTTATTTAACAGTATAGTTTATTCTAATCTATTTCATTCTAAAGTGTAAAATATTTCAACTATAGTGCAGGAAATTAATTCTTTTCATCTATCATCTCTGTTTACTATTTTTGTGGATTATATATATATCAATATAAAACACATATATTACATGTATATAAATTATATATAATTTTTCTTCCTGATAGTGAAATAAAATCAGTGGAATTGTTTAAGCAGAAAACGCTACATATTTTAAGACAAACACGTCTAAAAAATCAGTGTTTCTAATATTGAATGAATCTATTTCCAACTACTTTTTAAACATATTGAATCACTAGATATTTAGACATGTTTTCATACATTTTTAATTCTATTTACAGATTAATCAATTTCAAGTCTTCTAACTATATTTTTTGTGGACACTGAAATAAAAGAGAATTTTTCAAGAATGAGCCATTTTATAATAGTTGATATTTAATCAGTGAGAATGAGGCAGGAATGACTCTGATACAGTTCTGGGGCTCATCTCTAATTGCCTTGCATCTTCCTCCTCATGACTGTGTCTTCCCTCCCCAGAGAGAAAAGAAATCAGTTCATAATTACAGATACTACCATTTTTCGGGAACAGTTGACAGTCCCAAAGGCAGTGATCTGGTGCCCAGCATGGCGTACTGTGTTTTGTTTTCTCCTGGATATAATTGTTCAGAGTTTCCACAGTGATTCTCTACAATTACAAAAGGTCAGAAGCATAAGGCAGTCTATTAATCGCCTCCTTTTCCAGATGAAGGACTGGGCAGAGCATTCTGGCTGGCTCATTAGTTTTTGCATGAGAATTCTAGACTAGAACCGGAACCCCATTCATCACACCCTTCTGGGCTCCTGCCATTCCATGTCTCATTGAATTCCACACAGACTTGTCAAGAGATGACTCAGAACTGATTCACGAAGCCAACAAACTGCATAAAAGCCAGGACTAGCCACATCCTGCCACACATGCCTTTTATCAGTCCCAAGGCCTGGCTCTCTATGTCACTGTCCCAAGAAGATGGTTTCCTAACCTGAGCTGACATAGACTTATGTTTTACCTATGCAATTGCTGTGAGAGTCTCACACTATACTCACCTTTACTTTATATGACATTTGTTTTTCTGATGGGCAAAACACATTAGTAATTTTGACCCTCTAAGATCCTAATTTTTTTTCAATTTTTTATATATTTTAACATCACTAGAGAGAAAAATTTAAAAGTAGTTTAAGCTAAAAATTTCCAAAATATGTCTGTTAAGAAAAATTGATTATTACAAAGCCAATACAAACTATATTGCATTTGAAATATAATAAATAATAATAATAAAGACCTTTAAATGCCTTTTTACTATGTTGAAAAATTATACTGGAATTCTTTTAATTTAACCAAGACTGCTGATATCACCCACAACATAAAAATTAAGATCATATTTCCATTCTGTGAAAAAATACTATATTACTGTCTTTTTACCTTGGAACCAGATGTGGTAGCTCATGCCTATAATTTCAGGACATAAGAGACTGAGGCAGGAGGATATCATGAGTTTGAGGCCAGCCAGGGTTACAAAGCGAATTCCGGGCTAGCCTGGGCTACAAGGTGAGACCCTGTCTTAAAAGTTAAAAAGTAAAATAAAATAGAAAACAAAGCAAGAGAAGTAATATTTCTGTTTTTCTACTAAAATCCTTTTCTTTTTCAACTTTCTGTGTCATTTCATTTGTGCTTCCTTTTATCAAGGCTTAAGAGCGCTATACCAAGGATGATGTGTTCAATAGTATTTTGAAACATAAGTAAATCTGCATAGATCTATACACATATTCAGGATGAAATCATTGTAGAATAATTTCATCATTTCAGTTCTATTCTGCCTGTTCTACTCAGACATGTCTCAAATAGATGTATAACACAAGCACAGAAGCAAAAAGGAAGAACTAAAGTAATCAATTATAAAAAAATAAAGAAAGAAAGAAAAGCACAAAATAATTATCTGAATGAGAAAAACACCTGGAAGATTGTAAATATTTTCACTTTAAAAGATTATTTATAGAAAATACAACAGTCCTATTAATATAATGGCAGCTGGCCTGGTAGCTCATACCTATAACCCTTGGACTCAAGAGGGTGAAAAAAGAGGATCAGAGCATCAAGGCCAGCTTTCATTATATATTGAGTTAGAGGTTAACCTTGGTTGTATGAGACTCTGACTCAAGAAACTAACTAAATATTATTATTAAATAAAGCTAATCGGCTTAACAATTAGTCTGAATTTATAGTTTTTCTTCCTCATAACCTTTGTCCTTGGTCTTAATTCACAAAGTAATCATCTTTAACAGTTTTTGTGGTGATTTTAATGATACTTTAGAAGACAGATAATCTTCTGAATTGCTTTCTTGTTTCAAAAATGGAGTGGGGAGGGGCTTCCTCTTCCACCTGCTGGCAAGAGGAAAAACAGGATGAAGAAACAGGAGATACAAATCTAAACCATGCCTCGTTCTAAGGGCAGTCCTTTCATAGAGGATAGTAAATGCCCATCAGACCAGATGTTCAGGAAGAGGCTGGATGGGCACAGTTCAGGAAACAAGATCTTTCACAAGAGACTTCAAACACTAGCTGGAAGCTTCCACGTCTTCAATCCCAAGGTCCTCAGAGTCTGCCTTATAAATATTATTCAGAAACAAATGGTTCATTTTTGTGATGCTAGGAGTAGGCCAGTATCTTCTGATTTCAAAATAAGCCTTTTTAATATAGTACATTAAATGTGAAAGTTTAAAGAAATAAAGCTGGGAGGTTTTACTGTTTGAATTTCCTTATTTGCTATGGGTCTGTTTAAGCTGTTGATATATTCTTGGTTTGACTTTGGTGGTGTCATGATTTTAGAAATTCATCCATTTCTTTTAGAGTTCTAATTTAATGGAGTATAGATTTTTAAAATATTCCCTTACAATATTCTGGATTTTTTTTTTTGTATCTGTTGTGATATTTTCTCTTTCCTCTCTGATTATGTTAATTTGGATTTGCTTTTTTCTTTTGGCTAACTGGGCTAAGGGTCTATCCATCTTGTTTAATCCTTCTTGTAACCAGTTCTTAGATTTATTGATTTTTTTCTACTGTTTTCTTTGTTTCTATTTCGTTAATTTCTGTTCTGATTTTTGTTATTTCTTCTCATCTACTACGTTTGGGGTTGGTTTGTTCTCGCCTTTCCAGAATCTCGAGTTGTATGTGCTTTTTCTGACTTTAATGTAAGCACTAAGGACTTCCCTCTTAAAACTACTCTTAAGGTGTCCCAGAGGTTTTGTTGTGCTGTATTATCATTTTCATTTAGTTCTAGGAATACTTTTATTTCTTTCCCAATTTCTTCTTTGACATACTCATCTTTCAGGAGTGTGTCGTTTAATCTCCATGAGTTCATGTCATTACTAGAGCTTTGTTTGTTGTTGATTATAAGCTTTATTGCACTGTGGTCTGATAGAATGCATGGAATTATTTCAATTTTTTTTGTATCTGTTAAGGTTTGTTATGTGTCACAAAATGTAGTCAATTTTAGAAAAAAATTTGCATGGGCTGCTAAGTAGAAAGTGTATTCTTTGGTGCTTGGATGGAATAATCTGTAGATATCTTTTAGGTTCACTTCATGTAAGATGTCATTTAATTCAGATGTCTTTCTGTTTGTTTTCTGTTCAGTTGGCCTGTCTATATAAGACAGTGGGGTATTCAAGTCACCTACTATTACTGAGTTTGAGTTGATCTCCATTTTATAGTCCTGGAGTGTTGTTTTTATGAAATTGGGTGCTCCATAGTTTGGTGCATATATTTTCATGATTGTAATAACTTCTTGTTCAATTGTTCCTTGATTAGAATGAAGTAACCCTTTTTTATTTTTTCTAATTAGTTTTAATTTGAAGTCTATTTTTTCAGATATTAGAATCACAACACCTGCTTGCGTCTTAGAGCCATTTTCTTGGAATACTTTTTCCGTCCTTTTACCCTAAGGTAATGTCTATATTTGAAGGTGAGATGAGTTTCTTGAAGAAAATGAAAAGATGAGCTTTCTTTCTTGATTCATTCCATTAGCCTGTGTCTTTGGATAGGGGAGTTGAGACCATTGATGTATAGTGTTATTATTGAAATGTGTGTAATGGATACTGTTATTTTAATGTCTGTGTTTGTGGCCCTATTTTGTGTTTCTGTTATTATACCTTTCTTTGTTTTCTTTCTGTGGCCTCTTGGGTATACTCATTCCTTTCTTTGACCCTTTGTATTGCTTTAAGTATTCTCTGTAGGGCTGGTTTGGTGGACATGAATTTTTTCAGCCTGTTCTCTAGACAAATGAAATTTCTTACCATATGCTAAATATGGATTGTTATATTTACAGAAAAGCATACTATACACCACTTATCAAAGAAGATTCTTTTTGTAACAGATGGAGGCTACTGCAGAGAGATGCCCAGTACTAGGTGACACATCTACAATTGAACCTCTACACCTAAGGGATGTAGACCATAGCAAATCAAGAGGTAGAGAGAAAACTAATGTATCCCTCAACTCTCACCAGTAAAGCTTCCTTATACAGCAGTGAGTATGATGCATATAGAAGGCCACAACTGGCCAAGTTTTGGAGGATAAGAGACTGCAGAGTGTGTATCCTTGGATAGGAATCTTATGTTGAACTTCATCCACCAGCTCAGGGACCACTGCAGAAGAAGAGGTAGAAAGACTGAAGAGCCAGGGCTGATTCATGAACATGGGGAAGCAGAGGCTTTTGGGTCACTGGAAGCTTGAGCATGTGAACTTGTGGCAATGGTGTAATCAAGCATTCCACCATGCCAACTCAATTAAACAAGGGCTCAGAGGGAAGGAAGGAAATGGCTGGTGGGCGGGCCCTAGGCTGAGAACTATTGGAGACTGATTGCTACTGGGTGAGGCAGAGTATGCCTTACATATAATTTGTAGATGGGCTGACTAGATTCCAGTGGACAAATTTTCAATGACGGACATCTGGGTACACATGCTTGACTGGATGGGACTCAACATGTATGGCAGAATATATGAGGCCCTGTGAGGGGATGAAAGAGATGGATGGGGAAGGGGGGGATCTAAATTTGATCAAGAAATGTTGTATGAAATTACAAAAGCTTGATAAAAAATTTTAAAATAAAGCTATAAATAATATTACCAGGTTTCCTTAAAAATGGAATAAAGGAAAGGAAGGAGAGAGGAAACAGAAAGAGCAGGTAGGGAAGGAAAGAGGTAAAGAAAAAAGATACTGGAATGTGGAACAACTTTGTTTTTCAAGATTTCCAACAGAATCAAGATTAAGTAATAGTTAGGTGCCATTGCTCAGACCATGAGGGAGACAAGCACCAGAGAAAACTATCTACAAAGAAAAGAACAGAATCAGAAGATAAAGGTGCAGTTAGATAGCAGGAAGGAAAGGCCATTTGCTTTCACACATGAAAATAAATAGATAAATATAATGAAAAATAAAATAAAGATCATATAGAATTTGACAATTTGTCTTCCAAAGTGATTGCTTTCTAAAAATCACTTAAAGTATTTTTTAAAAGGTAGTAAATGAACCAGGTGAGGCGACACACACCTTCACTCTCAGCACTCTGGTGGCAGAGGCAGACAGACTTCTGTGAGATCAAGGTTAGCCTGGTCTACAGAGTGAGCTCCATTCAGGCCAGCTGGAGCTTCAAGGAGATCCTGTCTCAAAAAGAAAAAAAAAAGAAAAAGAAAAAAAAAAGAAAGAAGATAAAATGGATAGTAAGTGCTTCAGTTTAGACAGGTTTAAGATTCCAATTCAAAGAATTTACAGCATTGTTTTGTTCAATAGAATATATTGAATTATGCCTTTCTTCTCATGATTCTTCCTATTGTTAAGGGAATATGGTTATGATTATAGAGAGCTGCTGAAATGTAAAGTGTCTAAATTACTGTGCATCGTTACAAATGGGTCAGACTTTTAGCACATGCAATACTTTTTACCAGAAGTTGAATAACGTCACTGTCTATGTAAATACTGAGTTTAACTCTTAATCTCTCTGCTGCTGAACAACTCACTAAACCTGTCTGTCAAACTCAGTGTGCCCCACTTGCCAGCTGCATCCTGGTATACTCAAGAATGGATTTTTCCACTACATATTATTGCTAATTTTTCCTCTGTCACTAGTAGAGATTGAAATATAATTATATATATGTAATATATATGTACACATATTTATATATATATGGCAAGAGAGAGAAACTCAAAAGATCAAATACATTATGAGTCTTGGCAAAACAAAACAGTATGGACAATATTTATAAATTTTGAGATGTAGAGACACCAGTTCGGTAGATCAAATTTCTTAAATTCACCCAGAAACAAGCACAAAAGACTCATCAAACTTGTCAAAGGTGAGGAATCAGTTACTAGAAACCCTATTCATTAAAAACCTTTATACTACCTTACTCATCTGAATGACTTCTTGCCCAGGTAACTTTCCTTACAGTGAATCTTGGACTATCTACAGTTGGAAAGTTGTTTGTTTTATTCTGACCACTACTCTAAAGCAACCACTTTACTATTACTTTATTAATTGATCTGTTTCTCATTCTGAAAGGCTTGAAAAGTTTCTTTCAACTAGGTGAGCTCCCTGAAGATGTTTGCAGAAACAAATCTTTCCATGTGTTCTCCCAATGACACAGCAGACCTTGTCTCTTGCAGCTAAGCACTACACTAGATGCTCCTGAAGGAAAGATCTATTGCTATGGTTAGGATCTTAAAATTTAGTAGACACACACACACACACGCACGCACACTAAAGAAAGGTGAGAAATACCAGAAGGAGGATAGCGAGAGCATTTTGGAAGCATTATGTGTTTAGAATATGTTTTCCCTAAAGGCAAGATGGAAAAGTAGTGGAAATTACCAAACAACAGCAATAATAACTCATTTTATAGACAACTTAAATGCCACCCCCTTTCTCTATAAAATGAGTTAAGTTGTCTTACAAAACAAGTGTGACTCTGATATCTGGAAAGACGTCAGAGAGCAATCTAGGCAGCAGGCACAGCACAGTGAAATCAGCAGTGTTGCGGGATCAGTGACTTCGAAAGCCTGGCTTGCTTCAGGGAGCCTTGCGGTGGTTCGGGGAGGGCTTCAGTTTGGGCTGATGGGTTAGGCTTTGTCCAAAGAAGGAAACACCACAATGCCTTTGGGTAGGAAGTGATAGGATATGACCACACAATTCAGAGAAATGCCCTCATCACAGTCCTCATTTTATTGACCTCAAAAATGAAAAAAAAAAATAATAATAATAATAATAACCTGCTAAATTTGTCCTATGAGGCGTTCCATAAACTTGGCACTGCAGACCTCTCTGGCCTCAGCCGCGTCTTGTTTTTCCTCTGGGGCAGCCTGCTCCTCTCAACAGCTCTGCAGCGTCTCTATTCTAGAGGCTCTCGTGCTATCTGCAGTGGTTATGTGGTTTACCCCCTTCCTCTTCCTCTTGCCCTCCTGCGAAGCCAGCTTGCTCTAATGTCTTCTTCAAGCTTCTTGTCTGAGCCCTCCCTCTCTCTTCCTTAGAATATCACCTGGGTCCTACCTTGACTGTAAACCCACTGTAGCACTCAGCTGAATTCTACTAAAAATGTGTTACTTCAAACAACAAAACCTGATCATCTATAGTGACCTAATTAAATAGTAGGTGCTGGGATTCTTTTTGAACTCCTAGGATTAATATTTAATTTCTTTATGAAAACAAATACATTTATCAGACAGACAGAACTAATCCTCTTGTAAAACATCTAGGCATATTTTACCAAGACTAGTAATTATCGTTTTATCTAATTAAAACATCACTGTACTTGGATATCTGCCATGTGAATTTCCATGTAATGAAGTTTTTTGAACTCAGTAATTACACATTGTAAAGTCTCAGTTTATGCAGAGTAACTAAAATTGTTCTTCTGCATGAAAGGATTTGTCTGATGTATGGTTATTTCTAGGTCTCTTTGCAACCATAATCCACAGGTTATGTATAAATAAATAAATATTTTGATTCTTTTCGAAGAAGACCTGAAGTTCACCTAAAGTGATTGAAAATTATCCTTGGCTTTAAAATCAAACTTCTATTTGGTAGTAATTAAGATATGCACTATTGTGTCCATGAAACTGAAGGATTTCATGAAAGGCAAATTCATCAGTATCTGGGTATGAGTCTGATAAAACCCAAGCAGAACTGATCTCAAATTCTCTACCTCTCCTTACTCTTCCCTTCTTTATCAGGAGTATCCAGAGAAACTACACAACGCCTCAACAATCTGAAAATGGGGAAGAAAAGGAAGTCAATGATTAGGTGTCACAGTTTAAATACATTGTTTTATCATACCTAAAATTCAGAATATCATTAAGATATTCCTTAATGACTTTCATTCCTCTAAATTTGAAAAATCTGAAAGAGATGAGGAATTTCTAGATGCATGACTTACCTAAATTGCACTGAGATAAAATAAACAAACAGATTTACAATAAAAAATATCGAAGCAGTAATATTAAAAATAAAATCTCCCAAGAAAAAGAAGTCAAGGCCCAGATAGATTCGATGCTGAATTCTATTAGACTTTTGAAGAACTACCATCATTTTTTCTCAAACTATTTCATAAAACAGAAAAGGAATGAGCAAACTCTTTACGCTGACATCTGTTTTTATCCTGGCACCAAAACCAGATAAACACACAACAGAAAAAGATAAGTATAGACCAATTTTCCTGGTAAACATAGGTACAAAAATTCCCAAAATGCTTGAAAAGCAAATTCTAGAACACATTTAAAAATATCATGTACTGTGATCAAGCTGACTTCAATCTAGAGATGCAGGCATGGCTCAACACATGCAAGTCAATAAATATAATATGGACCAAAGGACAGAAATTACTTGGTCATCTCAATAAAAATCCTAATGGAGCAGGAAAAGAAGGAACATAGATCAACATAATAATGGATATAATCGGGGCTGGAGAGATGGCTCAGCAGTTAAGAACACTGACTGTTCTTGCAGAAGACCCAGTTTCAAATCCCAGCACCCACATGGCAGCTAACAACTGTCCATAGTCCAGTTCCAGGGGATCCAACAGCCTCTTCTGTCCTCCACAGGCATTGCACGATGTGGGTGCACTTACCCAAATGCAGGCAATACACACATACACATAAAATAAAAATAATAAATAAAAAAATAATGGATATAATCAGTAAACCAATATTATCTTAGATGGGGGCAAACTCAAAAGATTTCCACCAAAATCAGGAACAAGGTGAAAATGTGCATTTCCTCCACTCTTATTCAATATAATCCTTGAAGTCTTAGAGCAACAAGACAACAGAAGCAGATAGAAGAGCCCAAACAGGAAAGAAGTCCAAGAATGCTAATTTGAAGATACAATTATATATGCTAAAAGACTCTAAAGATTCCACTAGAAACTCTTAGACCTAACTTTCAACAAAGTGTCAAAATACAAAATAAATGCACAAAAATGAGTAGTCATCCTATAAACCAATGACAAAGATACTGAGAAAGAAATCAGAAGCAATTATATTCATAATTGCCTCAAAAATACCTTGAACTAAACCTGACCAATGATGTAAAAGACCTCTGTAATGGAAACTTTAAAACTCTGAAGAAAGAAATTGAAAAGGACACCAAAAGATAGAGACCTCCCAGTGCTCATGGACTGGACACATCTTTATGCTTTAAAATGACCATAGTACCAAAAGCAATCTACAGATCCAATCCAATCACTATGAAAATTCCAATTCATTTCTTCACAGAAATATTTTTAGAAATCTTAAATCTTATTGAACACATAAAAGGCCAGCATAACCTGAGGGTCAGGTCATACATACACCTCAACAACCCTTCAGTTACCTCAGTAAGTAAGCTCAATAAATTTATTGGTTTCATAAGTAAAACTTTAATGAGACATTGGCTTGACACTAGAAGCTTGAAAGGGATGCGTTGCTTAGCCTTCCCAAGAAAAGAAGTTTCACAACTGATGGAAAATTTGTTAATGCTATTGTGTCTCATAATTATTTAAAAAAAAAAGAAAAGGAGAATGTAAAAGATGTTAAAAGGATATGGGAATGGAAATATTTTCCAAAATAGAAAAAATGAGAAAGTCTAAGCCAGTGATGAAGGTTTGTGTAGGTCTGTTATGATATATAAAGGGGGAGACAAAATTAATATACACATAATCTTAAAATTTCTGTGGTCATAGTTTAATCAACTAGTTTAAGGAACAAAATATATATCTAGTCAAGATTTATCTCAGAATATTTGGTTTTTCACCCAAGCCTTATCTACATAGCACATAATAATTACAAGTACCAGAATGGTGGAACTAACCTTATTGGATGTTTAATAGCCATAGTTTGAGGCCTATACTAATGTGGTCAGAGGGACTTAAAGGACAGTTTTTGCACCTTGTGCTCCAAGGTCGACTAAGTTCCAGGGGACTATGGAACATCTCTCAAAATGTACTGTAACTGTGGTGAGTCACCTGTCCTCTTGTTCAGGAAGGTCATGGAGACCCCACCAGAGGGACTTAAACCAGTGTCCAGTCTACAAGGAGGAGGTCAGCTCA
>NW_008335444.1:1102646-1109574 GCF_000622305.1 Nannospalax galili | reverse complement strand
ACTGTAGTGCCCACCTGTAGCTAAGGGAGACAATCAGCTATTGTTCTAAAATGATGGATAAATTTGTTTTCTCCCCCTATCTAGAAGCCTTTGAGAGGGAACTGACACTGATTCAAACCACTCCAACAGCTATCAAAATGCCTGAAAGCAAATCCTGAGTCCATCACTCTCGAGTCCAGACTTGGAAGAAAAATGAGGAGGAACCCAATAGAGGGATGCTTTTGGAAACCCTTATCAAGAAATTCCAATGGACTCATATGAATATTTGAAGATTGCCCTGTTCTGACTTTTTTTTAGTTCCCTGTCTAGAACTTGCAATGTTAATTACTCTTGCCTTTACTTCTCCTTCACAGCTCCTATTCATGATTCAAGGACTTTCTTTCCCCCTAGAGATAAGAGTTATTCAATTTGGGAGTCTTTTAGAGAGACCCACTGAAGGGGTATTCCAATTGATTGCCTCACCCTGCGTCCCTGTTCAGCATGGAAGAAGCCAGAGCCGTCTGTGTCCTGATTCCCTGTTGGCAATTTGGGTAACCTCTTCAGAGGATCGTGTGATAAGAATAGGAGGTAGGAATTGGGTAGGCAGTTAGGGTAAAAAGACCCCCCAAAAAGTAGCCAGTTTCTTGGCTAAAAGTTTGGGCCTCTTAGCAACTTATTCTGTTCCAAAGGCCAAAAATGTTGAAAATATTTGGGCGCTTGTATCTAATCTTTAAAAGATTTTAGAGTTACCTTTTCCAAGGGGGTAAATATTAAGAGTAGCCAAAAGCCCCATAAAAATAAATCTATCAATCAAAGAAGAAGAGATACATGAAGTTATCAGAAAAAAAGTGATGGAGAGATATGGAAGGAGTTGTTGGAGGGGAGGGAGTGGGCATGGATTTGATCAAAATACCTTATATGCATGTATGAAGGTCTCAATAAATTATTTATTTTAAAAAAAGGGTCAGAATAAGCAAAGCAGTCATGAACCAGAAATCATAATTCTGGAGGTATCACCATCCCTTATTTGAAATTATTCTAGAGAGTCACAATAACAAAAGAACACAGCACTGGCACAAAAACAGTCACAAAGAGCCTGGAATAGACTGGAAGGCCCATATGTAAACCACAGATACAGTCACATGATTTTTGTCAAAGATGACAAAATTACACATTAGAGAAAAGATAGTCTCTTCAACAACGGTGTTTGGGAAACTGAGTAGTCATAACACAGAAGAATGAAACTAGACACCCACCACCCAATCCTATATAAAAATCAACTCCAAAAGGATTGAAGACATCAATGTAAGAAACTGAAACTGAGTGGGACTCCAATCACTCAGGAAGAAATGCCAACAATTGACAAAAGGGACCTCAGGAGATTAAAAAGCTTCTGCCTGCCAGAGGAAACAGTCAATCTGGTATACTAGCCACACATCTAACATGGGATCAATGACAAGAATTTAAAGAAAAGACTCAAAAATGAAACAAGAAGTCAAACAACCCAATTAATAAATAGGCTATCAAAATGACCAGACAATTCTCAAAAGATGAGACACAAATTGCTAATAAACACATGATAAAATGTTCAACCTCACCGGCCATCAGAGAAATGCAGATTAAACTATAATGAAATTCCCTGTCACTCCAGTATGAATGGCAATCATCAAGAAGATAGATGACAAATGCTGGTTAGGATACAGACAAAAAACAGGCCCTCTGCTGAGGAGAATGTAAACTAGTTAAGCTACTATGAAAATCAGTATGGAGATTCCACAAAAAAACAAAAACAACTAAAATAACAAAACTAAAAATTGTTCTACCATATGACCCAGGTATGCCACTCTTGGCTGTGTGCCCAAAGAACTCCAAGTCAGCCTATCACAGACACTTCCTTCTCTGTGTCGATGCCAGCACTATTCACAACAATTAAATTAGGGAAACAACGTAGATGCCCCAAAGAGGAGTGGATAAAGAAAATGTGGTCTGTACATACAATGGAAGATTTATCAGTAATAAAGAATAAAGTGATCATGTTAAAAACACAACTCTTTCATATTTTCCTTAAATTAGTAAAGTGAAATTTCATATCAGTACCCATTGTAGAACAAGATAAAAGTATTTAAAGGCCTCAGTGAATGAAGTCTGAGAACTAAAACGAATTGTCACCTCACTTCCGTTTGCTGACTTTCTGTCCTTTCTCTTCCCCAACCAATGCTCTTGTTTATTTTAACTTATCACTATTGCTTTTAATATGCACAGCAGCAAAATCAGACAAAAATCAAAGTAGCATAACACAAAAGAACAGAAAATGCCAAAACTTGGTTTCTTACAGATCACGAATAAGGCCAGCTGTGGCCTGGATTGCCAGACACTTACGTAGATGCTTTCTACCTACAGTTTTCATTTGTGTTTTCGTGTTCATAACTGACATACATATGCGTGTACTAGTTTTGCACAACCTAATTTTTAAAATATTTTATTTTTTATTTTTATGTGTATGAATGTTTTGCCTGCATGTATGTAAGTGCTCCCGTGTTGTGCAATCCCCATAGCAGTCAGAAGAGGGAGTTGGATCACCTGGAACTGGAGTGTAAGTTAAATTTACTGCTGGGAGGTGCATGCCTGACTTCCAGGCTCTGAGCACAGCCCACTTCTCCCGTCCTTAAGCCAAACTGAGACAGTATTCTTCCCAACTACAGTTTAGGTAACAAAAGGATTTATTGAGCTTGCTAACAGAGTATAGGGTGGTGGTGAGGGGGTACTCACAAAGGTATGGTCACCCTTGGGCTTTTTTTCCCCTACATCCCAGCAGGATCTTCCTGACTTGATGCCAGCATACCAAGACTGCAAAGCACCTTCCCCCTCTCTGGCTTCCCCTGTCCCTAATCCTCATACAGTTAAGGATGACTAGGTGGGAGGGGTGACTGACTCCTTCTGCCCTTCCCCTCCTATGGAAGGTCTTACAGTACAATTACTTTGAGGTGATTGAAGCAAGGGGGTGAGAAGCTAGAGAAGAAGGCATCTGTCTATTTGCCACTAGGAGGACAAGCTTATCCAACATGTAGTTACATGTTGGATGATTAGTCACATGTAGGTGCTGGGATTCAAATCTGGCTCCTCTGCAAGAACAGTCAGTTCTCTTAACCGCTAGCCAAGGCCACAGTGAATACCAAGGCCATAAGTGGCACTTGTCTGAAATCCTAGAACTCAGGAGGATGAGGCAGGAGGAGCATGAGTGACAATCTAAATTAAGACCCAAATAATACACAAAAATTTTATATGGCTTAGAAACGTCTTTCTATAACCACATCAGTCTACCACACTCCTCATCATGCCCCATGTGATTACTAGAGAGAACAGAGCGTGTGTCAGAGTAAATTTACATTGTCTATTGACTTCCTGAGATAATTCTGTCTTTGGTTTCTGTTTGGTGCTTGCTTCAAACATGCAGTCACAAACGACAGTAAAGAAGTTAAACACTAACAGAAAAAGTAATTTCAGTTTTAAAAGTACAAAGAGACTTTTTATAGCCATTTTGTGTGGCTATATCTAGGATCTCAAACTACGTAATGCACTCTTCTTTTTTAAATTGTCATCTATCTCTCTCAAATTGCCATCTTTCCTCCCTTACTGATCCTCTTTGGCTTCCTTTGTTGCTCTCTCTCTGTGATATTATGGAACTTGTAATGCAGCTGAATGGATAACACAAATGGAGGCTGAAATCCCCCAAAACAGCAGAAACCAACAGCCAGGCAGTGAGGCTAGAGTAATCACAGTCTGTATGGAAGTAATGAGGAGAGATGATGGAGAAGGTTGTCGGATGCCTTTAGGGACCTGGGATTTGGAAGCGGAGGCAGTCATGAGTCAGAAAGTGGAAACCACAGCCCATTGCCCACCTTGAAATGATGAGATAGGAGATGAAAACTAGCCTCTCCTTGACAGGGTTGCCTTGAAAGAAGGTACTCAGAGGCCGCAAGGCTTCAGCTAGTTACTTAAGGGAATATCAGAGGAGAGGCTAATAGTATATTGTTCTATTCAAGGAGCTGCAGTCCCAAAGGTTTGGAGAGGAGGGAGTAAGTGCAGAGTTTGGTTATAGTGGAGGAAGACTTGAGCACCTCAGCAAAAATGGAAGGCCTAGGACTAATGGATGAATGGCTGTCCTTCTGGACTAGGCTTCCGAACACACTGATATGACACACTCGATGTCTCTCCAGCAGCAGAAGGCTGCTTCAGTGGATGATCAGCTGATCAATAGTTAGCAAGTTATTATAATTTATTATAATTTAGTGCCAATTAATATGAGCTCCTGGCACCTTACAATAGCAATCTGTCTTTCAATCTCCGCAAGTTCCCTGAATTCATAATATGTTTCTGTCCTGATTTCTTTTAACTAAACATTTTTAGATTGATTTTGAATCATACCAAGTTTTATGATGTGCAGTATCAAAGAACTCCCATCGCCTTTGTCTCTTTAAAGACACCTCGAGTGCCTGTGAAGTGTAGATTGCAGTATCCAACATGGCGGTCTTCCTTAGCATTTTTTTTTGAGAGAAGATTAAATAAGTTTCACTTAAGTCCTGAGATAAGTTTCCACCAAAAAAGTGCAAGAATATTTCATGAAAGGACTAAACACGTGGAGCAGAGGTGCTTCCCAGGGGTGGCACAGAGCCCATGCAATAGCATAGGCAAAAATCTTGTTCAGAGGGCATAGATGTGACTCAGCTGCCCAGACTAATCAGGATCCTACACTGAACACCAAGTACTCTCCTGGGTCATAACTTTTTGCCACCAGTAGCAAAAAGGCAACTGACTAATATTCTGCCTTCGTGCATCGCATTTCACTAATTCTTACCTTCCAAGTTCCACTTAGAAGCATGAAAAGGTAACATCTGCTAGAACAAACACTTAACACATGCCCAACCACATGCACAAACATACATATGCACAACCACAGGCATTCACAAACGCACATACACAGAACACACATACACATACATAGAAGCAAACACATACATGAAAACATATACATAAAAGCATAGACACACATATGCAAACATACACATACATACAAGCATGTACATACACATGAAAAACATACACATACAAGCACACATAAATAGGCAAGCACACACATACATACATACAAACACAAACACATGTATACACACATACATACCCACATTCATATACAAATTCACACACATACAAACACAGAAATGCACACACATGCAAATGTACACACAAAAAATGCAAACATACACATACATACAAGCATGTACATACACATGAAAAACATACACATACAAGCACACATAAATAGGCAAGCACACACATACATACATACAAACACAAACACATGTATACACACATACATACCCACATTCATATACAAATGCACACACATACAAACACAGAAATGCACACACATGCAAATGTACACACAAATCACATACATACACACATATAAACACACGTGCACACACATTAACACACACAAACATATAAATGCAAATATACAAACACACAAGTATACACATATATCCACATATACAGATGCATGCATAAACACACAGACATACATATACACAGAAACACACACAAACATGCACACACAAACACATACAGACACACATACAAATGCATGCACACACACATACAAACACACACAAAGACACATATACTCACCCCCAAACATACACACATACAAACACACGCACAAATACACACTGCCGTGGTTGCCTCCGTTTTAATGAGAAAGCTCGCCTCTCAGTTGAGTTTGTGATTTAAGATGCCTTCTTTAGCTCACATTAGAAGCAATGTCCTGGTGAGAGGAATGAGAATCAGGGTTTCATCCATTTGGCTGGCTGTGGTCATGTATCCCTGTGATCCCAGCACTCAGGAGGCAGAGGCAGGTGAATCTCTGTGAGATTGAGGCAAGCCTGGTCTATATAGTGAGTTTCAGTAGAGCTGGGACTACAGGAGACCCTGTCTCAAAAAGCAAAATAAAAAGAAGAAAAAAAAGCAGTTCAAGGCCAGCCTGGGATATATGAGAGCCTGTTTTGTTTTTTTTTTTTAAAGTTTCATTACCTAAGGGAAACCATAGACATAGATCCTTCCTATGAGGATCTATTGTTGTTGGCATGTAATTATTGTATTTAGGTGGATCTTTATTTTCTAGGAATGATTTGTATGAAGCAAAACTTTAAAATTTTCAGCCAGCTTTGATCTTTCTTTCCTTCTTTCTTCTTTCTTTCTTTCTTTCTTTCTTTCTTTCATGGTGGGTTTTTTTGTTTTTTTTGTTACATCTGGGGGAAGTCATGCCATAGTGTGTGCCTGGATATCAAGAGGGCAACTTGTTCTTACCTATAAGCAAGCAGGTGTAATTGTAAATTTTTGAGTATTTCAGGTTCCATTCTAAACTCAGTTGGAATCTGGATAAGTAGAAAAATGTAAGCCAGTCCTTGAACTTATATTTAAATCTTTTAAGTATTTTTGAGTTAACAACTGTTCCTAGTTTCTCAGCTAGGAAAACAGTGCTCTTTTGTCGTTTGTTTTGTTTGTTTCTTGAGACAGGGTTGCCCCTTAACATTGCAGGCTGGCTTCAAATTCACTACCCTCCTGCCTCAACCTCCCAAGAACTGGGCTTCCTAGAGTGCTTGATTATGGGTATTTTCTAAAAGTAAAAGAAAGGTGCATAGCAGTGAACTTTCAGAACAGCTGCCAGACATGGTCTCCATTTCTTGAGACATGGAGTTGAGGTACTTGGTACCCATGGCTTTAGCGCACCAGCTCTCCTGAACTTCTGGACCATAAGAAATGCACATAAACCTGCCCTGTAGAAGTTCAGCCCAGCAAACATTATGGGTGTCACATCCATCATGCTATCATGGAAGGAGCAATTTCACTGCTGCTGTTCAATCAGTCCTGTACCCACTTTTTTATATAT
>NW_008335444.1:1074565-1102597 GCF_000622305.1 Nannospalax galili | reverse complement strand
ATATATATATATTGTGACAGCTCCTGAAAAGACACTTGTTAAGGTGGACAGCACTGAGCCCTCGTGGGAAGTCAAGTCCATGTCGCTGAGTGTTCTCTATCTTTGTATTGGACTTTGAATGAGAGAGAAATAAGTCTATGTGGTGTAAGCTCTTGAAATTCTGAGATGTTTTTGTATAGCCCAACCTAATCCATACAGACTAAAATAATTATTTGTGGGAATGACTTTTACAAAATGGACATAGTCTGGAATAATGACTTTTAATTAACCCCAACAAAACCATGTACTCTTGTGTCTTGTAATCTGGGCACCTGACTTCATATCCTTGGAACCTCAGTTTGGTACTCTACTCAAAAAGATAACAAATGTGGGTATGCTTGAGAATTAACATTTCAGAGCACTGAAAGCAAGCACACCCATCTCCATTGTACACAGTGCAGATTAGGAAGGACACGTGACCTTGGATGAATGAGATAAGTCTAGAACTCAGCGGGGGGTTGGGGGGTTGGGGGGGATGTAAAAGTCAGATGGTCTGTTACAATTAGAATGGGGTCAAGCTTGTAATTCCCTTATGAAAGCTGAAGAAAACATTTTGATGAAATTATGAATGGGGTCAGGCTCGAGGACTCAGTTCCAGGGACAGAGTTCCAGCAAGATAGTTCCACCAGCACCGCTCCAGGTGACAATTCCAAGAGATATCTAGGGGAAGGAGTCCTCCAAGTTCAGGTCCACTCATAAAAACTAAATTTAAGAGTCAGGCTATTTGTTCAGGTAATTATAATGTTGGTATAGTAACCCCCTCAGTTATTTATATGAGGATTAGACACTGTCATAGCAGAAATTATACAATCTGTAGCAAGGCTTAGTGGTGACCCTACCAGAGGAGGGACTGGAGTCCATGTGGAGGCTAGAAAGTGTTAACTACTCAGGTGCAATGACAAACTGCTTAGTGATTTTACCACTTATCATTTATAAGACATGCAAACCTGGTCGCTCTAGAAAACTTAAGTGTTGCAATATCAGGGGTCCTCAGGGATCAGGGGTGAGGCGATGGCGTCAGTCAGACGACATGCAGACACTGGAAACCAGGTTCTGTGATGCAGATCTAAAGTTTATTAGGAAGTACAGCAGGCTTTATAGGGAATAGGTAGCAATCACCAGGCTCCATGAGTGCCACCATAGCCAGTCACCTTAAAGGTGAGGCCAACTGTCACTGAGACCGCACCTGGAGGGATTGGGCAGGCTTTGTACAGAGAGAACAAAGAAATGGAGAAGTCACTGGGTGGGGCAACATGGGGCGAGGATCAGGCCACCTTGGAGTGTGCTCACAAGGCTTGAGCTTGTGATGATCCTGTGGGCTCATTGTGCCTTTACCAAGGCTGCCACGTAAATCCCCAAGCCAGGACTCTCCTCACTTAAGAGCTTCTACTAATTGATTTGTGTTGTGACTGGCAAATTAGCATCAAAAAGAAAAATAGGATTTTGGAAAATAATATGCAAGTTTACATCAGGAACAAAAATAAATAGAACCATTCAATGAGGAACTATCAAGTATAGGAAAAACAGACACTGCATCTCAGCAATAAAAGAGCACAAGAAAATTGACCACAGCCTTTCAAAAAACAGATGAATGAAATCTGCTATAAGGCAAAGAGCAAATCAAAGATTTGGCTGCTGCCAGGATGGAGGCCAGGAGTGGAGCAGCCTGCCTCAGAATAAAGATGCAATTCAGGTCGGAGCTTCCGAGCCATTCTTTCATTCTTTCAAAAGTAGCTAAGGAAAAGAGATCAGGAACAAGTCCTCCACCAAACTCCTCAGGCATAACTGATGTGAAAATGCAAATCAGAAATGGAGAAATATTTCGGAAACCAAAGCCTGAAAAAAGAAGCCTGTGGGCACGGAATTTTGCAAGGTGTTTATCCATTCAAACAGCTCTCACCTCAGAGGGAGTAAGAGATAGTTCTTCTGAAGCCAAATACAAATGGCCATGGTCTGAGAACGTGGATTTAGGTTATCCTAAATACCATGCTTTAATGTGGTGGCAGTTTCGTGAAGTTTTTACAGTTATAGAACAAAAGGAAGGCATAAGTTAAGGCATTTAAAACTGCTTTGGTGGAAACAGCAGGTAGACAGGTTACAGCAAAGAGGTATTTCTCTACTGAAGGTCTCAGATGCTGATGCCATGCTTAGCTTTGGGTTGGTGGAAGATAATGGCCTGTTAATACATCACAAAAGATTTCATGAGATAGTTAAGGGGATGGTAGGTCACGTACAGAGGCAGAGAATGAACAGCAATTAAGGGGTTTAAGATAGCCCATGATGATTTACCTCTGGATCTACAACATTCCAACTCTACAATCATGAAGTTTAATCAGTCAATCAGCCTTGTAGAATATTAGCACAGGTGTGGCCTTTTTCTGGGAACTTCAGGTCACATGCTGAACAGAATGAAACAAGTAGGAAGCACAGACAAGTTGAAGAAAATTCCCTGAGAAAGGAGGTCTGTGACTGACTGGACGAGATCATAATTATGTGTGATAGAAAATCACCTGTGGTATCTGACTTTCTCTGACTAAGAACACTGCTCATTCTCAAGAAAGACTTTTTCTAGTGCTTGTTACAAGGATGAGCTGAGCTTCCACAGTGTGGCCAGGATTCAATAAGAATGAGGCTATGAGTCTCCTCCCAGGAAACAGAGACTTGGAGGATGAGCACTCCCACTCCCAGCTTGGGGGTTATCTCAGGGAGGCCAGCACCTTGTCTAACTGACCACTCCACTATCACTGTGAATTCCATAGCTGTTCTTAGTTTTTAATGATATGTTGACCAGGGGGAGAAATAACCTTCAGGTTTACATAACTTCAGGCCAAGTGGAGCCACTTTCCTACCTGACTTTTGGGCACTGTGCAAAGTCCTGGACTTTGTGAAAGATGAATGTGAAAGATACTGAGACCGTCTATCTTATAAAGAGGTTGAGCATAAGATTGAGAAAGAAGGGAGAAAAAAATACTTGCTTGTCACAAAAGTCATCTAAGGCAAACTTTATAACTGTTTATACCAATTCTTTCTCCTGCCATTCATGTGAGATAATTGCATTCACTCCCAGAAGTGAGGTGAGAACTGTGACTTACTCTATGTCCTAGTTTCATTGCTATTGCTGTGATAAAATACCCTGACAAAACTTTTCATTGCTATTGCTATGATAAAATACCCTGACAAAACTTTTCATTGCTATTGCTATTGCTATGATAAAATACCCTGACAAAACTCAACTTAGGGGACAAGGGGTTTACTTGGTTCACAATTCCAGGTTCCAGTCCATCACTGCAGAGAAGTCAAGGCAGGAGCTCGAGGTGGCTAATCACATCAGATCCAATGCAGACGAGAAATAAATGCATGCACACCTAGTGCGCAGCCAGCTTCCTCTACGCTTACACAATCCAGGGCCCAAAACCAGTTTCAGACTGGGTCTTCCCACATCAGTTAAGGCAGTCAAGACAATCCCCACCCACAGACATGCTCATAGGCCACTCGATCTAGATAATTCCTCATTGAAACTTTCTTCTCAGGTGATTCTAGGTTGTGTCAAGTTGACAAAAATTAAAGCTAACCGTCACACCAGTTCATGAAATTCAGGCAACTATAATGTGTGTCTTTTCCAAGTAGAAGCACTTAGTTGTTGGCACTTGGCTCTCTAAGTACTATTAACTATCATAATAATTTTAAAAATATGTATAGTAATAAATAAAAGAGGAGGCATCGTGCCAAGCAACGGAATGGAAGAACACTGCTATCCAGAGTTCCCCAGACCCTGGAAGAGTGATATAAGGGAGAAATCGTTTCTACCTTAAACCACCATATTCCTTCCTTTATTATTCTAGCAAAGTATCTCATTTTGAGATACTAAAATCTGCATGGATATGTCTTCTAATTTCTTATCTTAATGATTGTTAAGCTTGTTTTCTAAAGTACTATTCTATTTTAAAAGAAAATTTTAAACAGGTAATCTATAACCTGGTATCCAATAACTGATATGACATAGTATTTTATACCTTCAAAATAACACCTTAAAGCTAGGCATCGTTCCCCATTCCCTTAATCCTAGCACTCAGGAGACAGAGGTGGGTAGATCTGTCAGATCAAGACCAGACAAATCTATATAGTGAGTTCTAGACCAGCTGAGGATACAGGGAAACTCTGTCTCAAAAACAAAACGAGAATAACACCTTAAAGCATTTAGAGAGTTTAACGTAAAAACAACCAATTTCATTCTAAATTCTATTGTTAAGTACTCTTCCTTTGCAAAAGAAAATAGGCAAGAGTATTCTTTTCAAGTTCTTTTTTTTTTTTAATGACTAAGTGGAAATTCAGTGTCATTATAGTCTACTGTTTTTCAGTATGAATCCATCTGTTTCAAACCTCGGGCATTTTACTTGATCTGGTGAGTGAAAAAGTTCTGTAGACCAAGAAAATTACTTAGCTATAAAATATGTGCGGAATACTGACAGTTCTCCCTATCTTCCCCCCAGCTATAAAAACGCATTTCTCCTCCCCAGCTCTGCTGTCACTTTGAAAGTCATCCAGCAAAGTGGTCATACCTATCACAGTTACCCATTGGCAAGAGTCAGAGAAGGAGGGAGGGAGGGAGAGGATTTCCTGAATTGAAATTGAGATTATGGTTTTCTTTAAAGTCACATTAACACTCTCCATGTTCAAATGAGACACTTAGCTATCACCCTACTGTCATAACTATTGAAATAAACTCCTGCCAATTCATTGCTATCTAAATGTCCTGCTGACAAAAAGGGGGATTCCATGAAGTCTTTTGCCAACAAAGAAAGTTCTCCATTACATTACTTGTTGTCAATAGCTGGTATGTCACTATCTAACTTAATCCAGAAGATTAGACAAGTTCCTCAATGTTTATCCATGGTTAGAATCAATTGTGCACATTTCAGTTATCATGGTGTGTTTCAGACGATTACCCCTGGGACCTGCTGGAAAAGGTTTCTAGGCTCTGCCGGGGGTGGAGAAAGTGTCCTCCCAGCAAAAGGGCATTTACATCCTTAAGGACATGCCTGTCTTGAAAACTCACATATGGATCACAAATCGCCAGGCACACATGTGGATGCTGGTCCAGCATGGGCCATACTGAATCGTGTCCCATCCTTTGATGCTGACTGTCTTGTCCCTGTCTGGATGACTTTTCAGAAGCTGACAGAGCTTTTACAATTTAATTGGTGTTGACACCTTTTGAAGCCATGCCTTGAGGCACTAAGGGTCATTGTCTGCTTTCTCTGTTTCTCTCCAATGCTTCCACTTGGCTACCTCACAGCCTGTGGTGCCTGGCTGGCCCCTGCACTTTTTATTCATGTTTATACTTGTTCTGGGTCCTGTTACAAGAGGCCTTGTTAAATGCCCAGCAGGCAGCAGTGAATGGAGATTTTGACTATGTGGGATTTGAGGCCTCTGGCAATAATGGAGAATAAAATAAATATAAAAGTATCCCTGTTGCAGACTGTGTTCTCATCACCAAAGATTTATTCCAGAGGACCTCAGACCTCAGGTACTTTCTGTTCACACTCGGCCCGCTCGCGGCAGGCCTCACAATTAGCCCTCTGCTTTCCATGCTTGGCATTCTCTAACTATGACTTTTCCTCTATCATTATTTCCAATTTGGTATCTTCTTCTTTGTTTTAGCAATACTCTCCTTCCCACAGCAGTTGTGGGGATATCATTAGGACACTGACTTGCTCTCCAACTTTGTCACCTAAAGTTTTAAAAAGGAAAAAAAAAAAGAAGAAATGAATCCTATATATTTTTCAAGTTCAATTTTGCACAAAGATATCCTTCCACATCCAAGAGTCATATCTGATAAACAACTTAGCTCTTTGGTCCTAAAGAGCAGAACAACAGTCTGTGTACCACTCATCTTTTAAGAGCTTTGTTCAACTTGATACATTAAGAAAAAAAAATCAAGATTTCCGAGTCAAAGTTATTAACTGATTGTAAACTTGTAGATAATCAAAAGTTTGTGAATAGAGCTCATTAAAAATATTCTTTGTTTGAAAATGTTCGTATCTCTCAAATGATTTTTTTCATTATAAATATTGTAAGCCAGATGTTTGAATATTTTAAAATGGATCCACTGTCTATATTAGATTACTTTCAAGAAGATAAAGAATATCAGAGAAATAAAGCACATTCTGAAAAACTTTATAAACATTACACAAAATAACCTCAATTAAAGAATGCACTACAGCGTATATTTATTTCTCCAAAATTTAAACTTACTGACTTTATAATAATCACATCATGAACAAGCAAAAATATAAATATTAACAAAAACTTTCCAGTGACCTTTATAACAAACTTTCCCAACTATGAACACATTATTTGAAAATTCATCAGGGAAGCTGGTCATGGTAGCATGTGACATTAGTCCCAACACTTTGGAGACAGAAGCAGGCAGATCTTTGTGAGTTTGAGGCCAGCCTGGTCTACATAGAAAGTTCCAGGCCAACTGGGGCTATAGGAAGACTCTGTCTCAAAAAAAAAAAGAAAAAAAAAGAGAGAAAGAAGACTAAAGGAAGGAAGGAAAAAGGAAGGAAGGAAGGAAGGAAGGAAGGAAGGAAGGAAGGAAGGAAACTCATCAGGGCTGGAGAGATGACTCAGTGTTTAAAAGCACTGACAGCTCCTGCAGAAGATCAGGGCTTGACTCCCAGCTTCCACATGGTGACTGGCAACCAATACCAGGGGATCTGATGCCCTCTTCTGACCTCCATGGGCACTGCATGACATGGGTGCACTTACACACATGCAGGCAATACACTCATACACATACAATAAAAGTAATAAATAAATTTTTAAAAAAGAAAATTCATGCAGACATTATTGTTATTTGACATATATTACCAAAACATGATTTGGGTAAACATCCTTTGTTTCAACAAGAAGCAATTAACCATTTTTAAAACTAAAGTACCAACTGAAATATTGAACCAAATGTCACATGTGGTGATGCACTCCTATAATCCCAATGCTGGGGAGGCTGAGACAGGAGGACTAGGAATGAATTCAAGACCATCTTGGACTATACAGTAGTTCTGGTGGACAACCAGGAAATCAGGAAAAATAAAGGATGACTTCACTGAAGAGACACTTGAAGAGCAAGTTCATGTTTTTACCTGTGAAAACCTCTTACAAATAAAACATAACCTGATGTCTTTCTAATACCCCAAAGTTGAGGAAAGATAGAAATGTCTTAGGTATACTTAGTAACAAAGAGAAAACTTATAAACAATTATGAGTTTGCTAATAATAAATATATCAACATTAGAATATATGAGTCTGAGGTTGGAGGTGTGACTCTGGCCCTTCAGTCTTCTGCCACATGCCAAGCGTGGGGGACAGCAGAGTCACCTCTGTTAGTCTGCATGTGTCAGCATTTCCCATTACCCTATATACCACTTCTAAGTCTGATGACTTAGGGAAATTATTCAACTTCTTTGTGGCTCAATTTCTCCATCTAAGAAATAGAACTATCAATTCTCCAGGATGCTTTGAATGATGGAAAGTAGAGAACAGTGTGCCAGAATTCCTTACACACCATTCGATTCAGAGGATTTTGTCCTTTGGTCTTTGATTTTTGGTGTTTTGAGATGTGAAAGAATGCTAGTTTTTCTATCACAGAAGCGTTCATGTGTCCTGGTTTTAAAAACTCCTCTATAACTGGCTTTTCCTTCATGAAGATCTGCCAAAAACATTGGAACACTCACCATACAACCTCCTGAAGAAACTGGAATCCTGAATTACACTGATCGTTTGACAGTGGGAAATTGTTCCAGCTTTGCTTCAGAGGAATGTCTATAAATCCTCTGTGATGGTCACTGTTAATTGCCAACTTGACCGAAGATAGAATCACCTGGGAGATGGGTCGCTGGGCACTCCTTCGGGGGATTATCTTCATTACACTGACTGAAATGGGACAACCCACCTGCTGTGGTGGCACCATTTCCTGACTAGGATCCTGGATTGTACAAATGGACAAAGAAAACTGAGCAGCAGCATACATCTCTCTCTCTTGTAGGTGACTTCAATAGACAGGTCAACTGGACAAAGAATAAACAGAGATACATGTGAATTAAATGATATCACACATCAAATAGACCAAACAGACATCTGCCGAATATTCCACCCAAGCACCAAAAAGTACACTTTTCTATTCAGCAGCCCATTTAAGTTTCTCTAAAATTGATCACACACTTGGACACATAACAAACCTCAACAAATACAAAATAAATTGAAATAATTCCATGCATTCTATCAGAACACAATGCAACAAAGCTTAAAATCAACTGCAAAAAGAACCTCTAGTAACTACACAAACTCCTGAATGATGAATGGGTCAAAGAAGAAATTGAGAAAGAAATAAAAGTATTCCTAGAACTAAAGGAAAATGAAAAGACAACACAACAAAACCCCTGAGACACTTTAAAAGCAGTCCTAAAAGGGACGTTTATAACTTTAAATGCCTACACTAAAAAATTAGAAAGAGCACAAATAAATGACTTAAAAGTACAATTCGAGGTTCTGGAAAAGGAAGAAAAAGCCAAATCCAAACCCAGAAAACAAGAAGAAATAACAACAATTAGAGCAGAAATTAATGAAATAAAAGCAAAGAAAACAATACAAAACAGCAATGCATCTAAGAGCTGATTCTTCAAAAACATAAACAATAGGGACAGACCCTTAGCCTATAACCAAAGGAACGAAAAAGTAATTTCAAATCAACAAAATCAGAAATGAAAGAAATATCCCAACAGATACCAAAAAATCCAAAACATTATAAGGGAATACTTCAAAAACTTGTACTCTATTAACATTTTATTTTATAGAAAACATATTTAGGGGTTGGGCGTGGTGGCGCATTCCTTTAATCCCAGCATTTGGGAGGCAGAGGCAGGCCAGATCTCTGTGAGTTCAAGGCCAGCCTGGTCTACTTAGTGAGTTTCAAAACTTGTACTCTATTAAATATGTTTTATTTTATAAGAAAACACATTTAGGGGCCAGGCATGGTGGCACACACCTTTAATCCCAGCACTTGGGAGGCAGAAGCAGGCAGATCTCTGTGAGTTCAAGGCCTGCCTGGTCCACATAGTGAGTTCTGAGTTCCAGACAGCTGGGTCTACAAGGAGACCCTGTCTCAAAAAGACCAAAAAAAAAAAAAAGAGAAAGAAAAGAAAACACATTTAAACCAATGGAAGAAAGTAATTGTTTTACCAATATTTTACCGAACATTTTACCAATTTTAACAAATTTTTCAATGTGCTTCCTTTCTGTCGTTGCGAATTGAAAGTAAAGTAGCTCAATAGCTATTTCTTTTTCCTTTAGATGCTGAAAACCTCAGAACCATGTTGTTTACATACAGTTCTGAAAACAACCTGGGTATTCTGCTTTCCTGGCCAACTGCATCCTGTTCTTTGCTAAAAACCTTATCCCAGATTCTGCTTTCATCAAAAAGCCACTTCCATCCGTTTCAGAAGAAGGCAAAAACCCTAAACAGAATTCTGAAGTCATAGCCATCTATAAGATCATTGTACTTAGTACAAGGTTTCAGAAAATATTTTTGTTATTTCTCATTAGAAATAGATCCATAAAAATATTAAATATCGTAATACTTTTAGTTATTAGTATAAATTATAAGATTAAAAATTTGACTTAAGAATGTACTACAAACTGGGTGTGGCACATACCTTTAATCCCAGCAACTGGAGATCATACTCTGAAAAAGTAAAAGATATTTTCTCTCAAACATCAATCAAGAGGGACCTGGAGTGATGGCTCAGGGTTAAGAACAGAAGACCTGGGTTCAAAACCCAGCACCCACATGACAGCTAACAACCGTCCATAACTCCAGTTCTAGGGGATTCAATGGCTTCTTCTGTTCCCAGGAATTACATGACACAGGTGTACTTACATATATGCAGGCAATACACACATACACATAGCTAAAAATAATGAATTTTTTTTTTAAAGGCATGGGCCACTGTACCTGACTTATTTAAAAAAAAAAAAAAAAAATCAAGAGCCAGGCAGGGTGGTGTAGGCCTTAAATCTCAGCACTCAGGAGGCAGAGGTAGGGGTTTTTTTTAAACAAAAACTCCAACACCAAGTTAAGGAATACTCTCTGTGACCTTTATGCCAGGGAGCACCCATAGACTTCCAAAACAATACAGGCTATTGGCCACTGCTCCTGTTTACCCATCAAAACTAAATGATTGCTAAAATTATCACAAAATACAGGACACAAAGAAATCAAATTAGAACTGTAAGCTCCTCCCTGCTGGCTGGCATCTACCATGCTCCAGGTGCAGTGCAAGCTGCTGGGGAAGAAAACTCATCAAGAGTCTTATGTAGCTGTCACCCCTGCATATTGCAATACCAAACTATAGGGCAAGATATGCCCAATAGCGGCATAACTGTTTGGGAGGTAACCAACCACTTTCTGATTGGATTTGGGGCCTACCCTATGGGAAGGAATTCATGCCCAATACTGTAAACATAGACCTAAATCCATGGCTAAGAAGACCATGCGTCCTGGGGGGCAATCTACTACTGTTTTGCTAAATGGACATGCTGTCTAACTACATTCCAAACATTTATGTGTGTGCACAGATTCTGTTTGCTGCTCTTGGCTTTGGGCAGAGAAGTGTCTTTTTGCAATAGGAGGAAGTTAATGTACACTCATAGGTCAAGCTGCCGCGAATAAGTGACTGTTCAGTGCTCATCTACATGACTAGGGAACATCATGGAAAAGAAGGTAGGAAGATTGTAAGAGCCAGAGGATAGAGTGGAGTGCCATGAAACACTGTGTTTCACATGTGACATGCCTATTACAATCATGACACACAGCAGCTATGAGACCTATACAAGATTGGCCCTTTAACATCCATCATGGATAGGGGAGATGCTCATAAGGCCTTGCCCCTCCCTGAGGAACTAGTGGTTGCTAATAGCTACAGAGGAAGGAGGTGTCAGTTTCTTTAGCTGTATAGCCTCTGCTGAGTTGCCCAAGCTCTAGTAAATAAGCCCTTGTTCACGTTCACACAATCAATCCTAATCAACCTCATTAGGTCACACGCACAAAAGACAGGAAGGTAGGAGGGGGATTAGTTGGGAAAAAGAAAGATTGAGAGAAAATGAGAGGGAGAGAAGAAAGGTAATGGAAGTTTGGATATAATCACAACACAACACTATACACATATGTACATACATATATCTGAGATATCAACTGATTTGGCAGAAAAAAACATCTATAAAACTTTGTACCTGACTCAAGAATCTTTGCTTATAAACATTCAGTACTATACCTAAAGAAAAATTTGGTTGATTTGTTGACTGAAACTTAGTACCTCAGTGGGAAAAGCTTAGTAATGCATTAGTTACTTTTCTGTTGGTGTGTTAGAAACACTATGATCAAGGGAACTTTTCCTCTTATAAGTTTATTTACCTTATGGTTCCAAAGGGGCAAGAGTCCATTATGGTGGGGAGACATGATGGCAGAGGTGGCTGGAGTAGGAGAAGAAGCTAAGCACTTATATCTTCAAGCAGGCACAGGAAGCAGAGCATGACTGGAGATCTGGCAAGGCTTAAAAACTCTCTAAGCCTGCCCCAAGTGACATGCTTCCTCCAGCATGGACACACCTTCTAAGACTTCCCAAAACAGTGAAACCAACTGGGGACAAAAATGTCAAAATATTTGGAACCTGTTAGGGACATTCTCATTCAACCACCACATGCATTACATTACCAATACTGATTTCTTTGGAACTGTGGAATCCCACCTGCTCCTATTTGTTTGAATCATCTCTATGTTGTCTTCTGCAGGTACTCACTCTGCTTCAAATTAAATAGTTGAAAATTATCATATCATTCATCCCATCTTCTTTCCAATTAAAATTATTAAGGTTGGGCTGGAGAAATGGCACAATCAAAGTTCTTGGCACACAAGCATAAGGACTTGGTTTTGTATCCTCAGGACCTATTTAAAAGCCCAGTACGACATGTGGACCTATAATCCCAGCACTGGGGAGGCAGAGACAGATGGATTCCTAAAGCTCACTAACCAGTCAAACTAGCCCAATTGGTGAGCTCCAGATTCAATGAAAACTTCTGTCTCAAAAAATAAAGTGGAGAGCAATTGAGTAAAACACTGATCATCAACCTCTGGTCTCCACATCACACATATATGCACACACACACATGTACATACATATACCACACAAAAATATGTTGTCATTATGTCAACACATACTGTGGTGTCACATCTTAGTCACTGGTCCTGTTTGAACTTCTGTCATCTGCAGCACTGATCTAACATCCTGTACGTGTCCTAATGAAAGATCTCTTTTCTGCCACTGTCAACCATCTCTTCTCAGGTATCCAAAGACACATTGCTAGTTGTGAGCTCCAGATTTTAACCTATCATCATTCTTTTCACATCAATTCTATCTTCTCACAATGGAGCTAAGCATCACAAGTTGTGTAGTGTCTCAATATGGACAATTCTCTCTTCCTCCCAACTTTGAGCTCCATTGTGTTTCAATTCCAGTTCCTCTTTTGCCTACTTATTAGCTTTGTGGAGGTATTTTCTCTTCCCCTCTAGTCCTTTACTTCCTGCTCCAGCTTAAATGCTCATCAGAAGACATAAACAGGAGAAATCACTTATATAGTGGAATAAATATTTCTATTTTGATGAGAAACCATGAATTACATAGAGGACGCCATTCTCTTATTTGACACTACCTTTCATTAGCTGACAGTTATTTTTAGATACAGTGTGTTGTAAGCAACTGTGGAGGTAGCTTCCGGCCCGCCTGGAATGGACAGACTTGCTTTTCCTCTCCAGCTTTGCCTCTGCAGCGCCTTCATTTCTCCATCGCTGCCTTCTTCCGTTTGCACTGTGCTACTTGACTCTTTGATGACTCAGTTCATCATCTTCATAGTTCCCACATGAATGAAATAGAACCTTAACATGTGCTCATCTCTGCATACGCGTGTGTATGTATGTGCATGTGTATTACTATTTTACTTTTTTCTGAATGTTATATTTTATCTTTTTTGTTTAAAATCACATAAAGTCTCCCTAGTACACACGAGGTCAAGTCCAAATGCTGCACCATGATATCTGGGGCTGCTGAAGCAGCTCTGAGCCTAAACCCATGGTTTTGCTGCTGTTGCTATATACAGCTCGGCTACCCTTCCAGCCTCAGGCATACTGTGCTGCTTCTGTGCTATGACTTTCCCCACAATGGTCCTCTGCTCCTGGGTCCAGGAAATGTCTACTCTGTCAAGCACTCTTATTAGAGATGCAGTGCCTCATTCTCTATCGCCTTATGTGGTTTAAAGATCTATCCCAACAAAATGTTTGCCCTACAGTGTGTGCTGAGTTTACTACTACAAGCTCAGCGTCCCCAGCTTCAGCCTAGCAGGAATCACTAATCTGTGACAAGCTAAGCCTGTATATGACATGATCATGCTATGGTAAATGCAACAGCCCTCAAAGATCTCACAGTTTAGTTGAAATTAAGACTCAAATCTAATGTTTTTGTTAAAAGATTATCAAAAATTTTCAGCCATTAAAATATGCTTACGTTTATGAGTATGCTTAATTACATTTTAAAATGTAGTATAATTTTATTCTTTTCTTTACCTTTCTATTATCACTGCCTTAGCTTTCTGGTCTATACTAAGTACTGACTTGTTATTATTCCCCCCACCAAAAGGACATTCCTTTGTCTTAAGTGAAACATACAAGCCTCAAGGCAATCACATCCCAGTAGGGTTGAGCTGCACATAGCTGTTGATGAACAGAACAGAACTCGTTTGGTTTCTCCTGTTCGCACATCTGACTCCAGAGAACTATATCCCAAGAAACAGGACTTGTTCACATAGATAATCAATTTAATCAATCACTGAATAGATGAAGGGGTGAGTGAATAAATTATATATGAGTCACACTCAATATTCAGTATTGGGACCATTAGTTAACATATTCTGTAATACATTGTTAGCCCAACTCAAGATGAATTAGCTTCTGAGTCACTGCATATTATTAACTTTCTGAATGACAGTCAAATGCTGTAATTCTCCTCCCTAACCTCAACAAACTAATTAGTATTAAATGAGATCACTTTCATTCTATACTTCTGTAGCTTATTTAACCTTGAATTCGGCTGGTTAAGATATACCTCATAGCTTATATTAAAGCCTATGTGTGCTCTTTACATTATTTGTTTTGATTTGTTTGAGATAGCCTCTTACTACATAGCCATGGATGGCCTGGAACTCTCTACATAGGCCAGGCTGGCCTTGAACTTACAGAGATTCGCTTGCCTCTGTCTCTGTTGGGATTAAAGGCTTGAGCCACCATGCCCTGCTTTATTTTCTTATTCTTAAAAGCAGTAACTGTCAAAAACAGGGCTTGTGACCAAGTTTGTGCTCAGTCTTTAGTCTTCACGTTGGAAAAAGCCCAAGAAAATGTGACTGTAAAGTCACATGTTTTGGCAGAGGGTGAAGGGGTTGACAGGAAGGCAGGGGTACTGAGACAGGAGAATGAGGATACTATCCATTTGGCATTAGATTGGAAAAAACATTCGAACAGAAATGAAAAGTCACCAAGTCGAACTTTAACTTTTTTGCATACACTGAAGATAGCAGGTAGCTCGTTGGTTTTTCCTTTTTAAAACAGAGAGTAGGAAAAAGACACAATCAGCATTCCTTAGGGTTCTCTGCTTCCGAATTTGTCTGAAGACCCGAAGGCAAGCGATCATCGGGCTGACCTACAGATTATGAAACTCATCTCCCCATCTCGTGGCTGGATCTCAGAGCAGTCTTGCTTTACTCCTGGCTCTAGTGACTTTTGCACAGTCAGTCTCTGAAGTTCGCTCCCCTCAGGCTTAGTTTCCAAAAAGGAAAAAATGGAGAAAAAATGCAAAAAGTCCCAGGAGTTCACAGTGCCTGCAGGAGGCAGGTGAATTACGCATGCAAACCCGGTCTTTGTTGTGCATCGCAACAAAATGCAGTGACATTTCTAGTGAGATGTCACTGTGGTGATGACCTGCTTATTTCCATTTCATTATTCAGGCCTCAGCTGGGGCAGAATGCAAAGTTTAGTGTTGTTTCTGAGCTTTAAGGAAAGTAACTGTGTTTTTCTATGAAACAGCTCTCTCTAGAATAGCTGTGTGAACACGGCATGATCTTTTCATAATGCTTTTAAAAAAACTACTCTAAATAGGAGCCCAGCACGCTCAACCCATGAGACTCCTTCAACATCTAAGTATGGAACTGTTTATTATGAACATTATAGGTGTTAAAAAGACATGTTTTTACTCAATTAAATGCCTTTTTAAATTGGTGAAATGAGTCCTTTAGTTTGAAAATTATGCACAGCTTTAAATTTAGAACGCACTATGAGGTCATAGGATTTATATTTACTTACCTATGGCAGAAGGAAGCATGCCTGTCTGAAACCTGAAGACTTTGTTTCTGTCTTTTGAGATTGCTTAATGAACAGAATAACTTCCTTCCCTTGTGAACTGTTTCCTGCTTCCACTGTGGCAAGTGTAAGATGAAGAAGGAAGAGCAAAGAGAAAATGGGAGAGAGAAGAGAGAAAGCTATCCAAAATCCAACTGTAATAAAAGGCAGACTACAGCAATGGTGTGGTATGCAACTCACAATGCAAAACAAAGTTAGCGCTTTATGGCAACATGGCTTGAAGATGGTGAGAATTCTCTTAACAGCCAATATTTCTTACTACAGTTGGGAAATAAACGCGATATAGCTTTCTCTTGTCTGACTCACCTCAAAAAACAAACAAAAAAAATCTTCCAAGAAAATAAGTGAATCTGGGTAACTAGAATGCCAGGGGATAGAAGAAACTGAGTTATATAAACAAAAGACTTTTCCCAGTTAGCTTTTAGGTTGTGTGTGTGTGTGTGTGTGTGTGTGTGTGTCTTTTTTTAGACAAGGTCTCCCTGTAGCCACAGCTGGCCTGGAACCCACTATATATACCAAGTTGGCCTCATTCTCAGACAGATCCTCCTGCCTCAGCCTCCCAAGTCTACCTGATATTTTTTAAGGCAAATTTTTCCTTAAAAGTTTAAACTGTTTAGAATTGGACATTATAAAATGTTTAAAAGAAAAACACTCTACTTTCAAAAATGAATAAATCAAGCTACTGTACTATAAAATCCTAAGTGCATAAATAATGAGAGAATTATTTGAAATTACATTTTAACTTTAAAAAAAAACTTTAAATTATCTTTTTACTTATGAGCATGTGTGTGTGCCTGCATGAGTTTGTGTGCACTATATGAGTGTGGTGCTCACAGAGGTAGAAGTCAGTGTCCCTGGAGCTGAGGTTACAGGTGGTTGTGAATTGCCTGATATGGGTGCTGGGAAGAAACACAGGTCCTATGCAAGAGCAGAAAGAACTCCTTCTTAACTTATGAACCATCTCTCCAGCCCCATATTTTAACATTTTAAAAAGAGAAACACCATGGCTTGGGTTATTTGTCTGTAAAATTCAATAATAATGGCTGAGCATAGTGGTGCACACATTTAACCCCAGCCTTGGGGAGCCAGAGGCAAGTAGATCTCTATGAGTTTGAGGCCAGCCTTGTCTACAAATGAATTTCAGGTCAGCCAGGGTACATAGTAAGACCCTGTTAAAAAAAATTAGACAAGGGTTGGATGAGTTAGTTGGGTTTCTATATGCAGAGGAAAAGGGCGTTTTAGCCTGGGATAGCTGATACATGGTATCGGTCTTACATGAATGAAATGGCATTTGCTACACTCTTACTCCCCCCAAGTGGCTACATGAAGCTAAAAAAATCCCATGACCAGTAAAGCGTGTGCCAAAGCGTGTGCTAGCATTTAGACACATAGAGAGACAGGACAAAGTTTCCTAAGACTTGTTTCCAAGTGCCTTTCAGAAATATTTGCTTCTTCATGATTAAACTTACATTTTCACTGCAGCATAAGAGGGAGGTACCCACTTAGAATTATGAAAATTATTTTCTATTAATGTTTACCAGTTTAAAGAAACTCAGATGATTCTCTCATTTTAATCTATAGTTATTAAAATAATGTGTAAAATATACAATATAATTTGTTTATTTTTAGATTTTTGTTTTGACAAATTTAAAACATATAGACAAGTAGAAAACAGTGTAACAGACTTACAAATACCCACACCAGGATTTCCCAATACTCTGCCATATTTCTTTGCCATTTCTTACCTCTAAAATGTTTACACCATGTCATTTTCCCAACTCCAGCATTATTGTAGTATCTTGTAATTTGATGCATATAGTCAATTTTCTTTAAGGTCTCAAAATTGTCTTTTATATTTGTTGTTTGCGGGGGAGATCAGAATTCAAAACCAACCGGATGCCTTTAGTTGATACACTACTCATGTCTCCTTAAGTCTGCAACAGTCACCTTTTTAATTAATACTTATGGAAATAAAATGGTTGGCTTGTCCTGTAATCATCTCCACCTGCAGATTCGCAGTGTTGTCTAATATGTTCATTCGTCTCTGTTTCTTCTAATCTGATCATTATACCTAGATGTCTTGGCAGAAAATACTTGAAAGTCTGGTGTCTTTGCTGTGCCACCTTGAGAGCGCTCTGTTTTCTAAGGGTTCTATTTAGAAAGTACTGGGTTTTGTGTTTGCTGTAGGACTTTTTATTACTTCAATAGATGGTTTTTAGTCCAACTATGCTATTCTTATCATTTCATGTATTTTTATATGTTTTATTTGTTCATCATTTTGAGGCCCTGGTCAGCCTGATCTGAACTTATCCCAGCTTTGGATAGTACTGCATTCTAGGTGCTCTTGAGTGATTTGCTTTATTTTTTTTTAATTTTTTTAAAATGTTATGTGTATGAGTGTATTGCCTAAGTGTGTGTGTGCACCTGTGTCATGCAATGCCACAGAGGTCAGAAGAGGGCTTCGAATTCCCCTGGAACTGGAGTTAAGGATGGTTCGTAGCTGCCATGTGGGTGCTGGGAATTGAACCCGGGTCCTCTGTAAGAGCAGTCAGTGCTCTTAACCACTGAGCCATGTCTCCAGCCCCTGATTTGCTTTATTTTATCATGCTTGCCTTATCCCAGCAGTATCTGACAACTTTGTTGCTTCCAAAAGTTTATTTTGTACACTTCCCATTTCCAGTTAGTAATCATTCATTCTGCAAGAATCCTGGCTTTGTCTAGTGTAGAATTTATATTAAGAGTGATAACATTTCCAATGTGGATATTCATTGTTACTGGTTCATCACCAATTTAGTGGACAGAAGTAAGAAATGCATGATTTTCATAAAGACAAAGTAAAATCTTGGATTCATCCTAAAATTTTCAATTCAAATTATAAAATTGTGGAGATTTTACCTAAGTATTCTATTTTATAATTGGACTTCATTTCTTACTTTAAAAACGGAATCCTGGGGGTAGAGTGATGGCTCAGCGGTTAAGAGCACTGGCTGCTCTTGCAGAGAACCCAGATTCACTTCCCAACACCCACATGGTGACTAACAGCTGCCCATTACTCCAGTTCCGGAGGATTCAATGCCCTCTTGTAACCTCCATGGGCATTGCACAGCATGCGTGCACTTACATACATTCAGGCAATACACTCATATACATAAAATAAAAATAATAATTTTTTAAGACTGATTCCTAGAAGTATAATAATTACTTCATTGATTTATCATAATATCTAGTTTTCTACCATAATAGTATCAACATTATTATTATTATAACAAGATTTTTTGTTTTTTGCCTTGGTCTTAGGTTTGTACAGTAAAGTCTCTATATGTTTAAAATGAGTTAAAATGATTAATCCATGTGTGAATATTCTTGAAACCTGCTGCACAGTTAGGATCACTTACTGTATTATTTGATTTGATTTAATTCCATAAAATATAAAATGGCCATTTGCAACTATAAAGCTAGGTACAGAGAACTCTAGCTTTCTCCTCTCTCCCTACATTTGTGGCCAACTGCCTTTTTTAAACCTCTGCAATTATTTCTTTATTAGTATCATCCATGACTCCGATGTTCAGTGTTCCTCCTAAAATTACATAAACAAAGGTAAATCTAAAGAATCCAAGTCAAAATTATCCAACAAAACAGCACTCCACCACAAAATAATACTTTTAAATGTGGCATAATCGCAATAAAAACTGATGCAGCTAATTAAAACTACTTTCAACAGTCTCAAGTTTCCTGAGCAATCCATATTTAGTTAAGTGGGAAACGACATCATAGCCAGCATTCTCAGAGCTTTCCCTGGCTGGGTTTAAAGACAAAAGAAAAAGGTTTAAAATAGCAGTCTTGAATTTTAAGCTCACGTTCTTGGGGACACACTCTCAGGTCCTTATAGGGAACTGCAGGACACAACTGCCATTACATGGTAATGGTGTAGGATACAGAGTCCTCATGTAATGATTAGAACATGCTTTTATATTTAGTCCTTCAAGGACACAATTTCATAGATGTGCTTACATACATGGAAGCAAAAAACTCATATGTATAAAATAAAAATAAAAATTTTAAAACAGAAAAAGATCTCATCTTTAAAAACAATAGGCAGTTATAAATGTTCGTGTATACCCTCTTCTTTGTATCATATGGCATCTGCACAGCTTCTTCTGGTTCTTACACAGGTTTTATATATATATATATAATTGTCATACTCATGTCAGAATACAAGCAAAGTGCACCCCACATCTTGTGATGTGGAATGTAGTATTTTCAGGATGTTGTTTGCTGGGTGTTCATGCATCAACAATGAATCTTTCCAGTCAGGTTCTAAACAGCTTCAAGGCAAAGATTATGTTACATACTTTTGCTGGACTTTATATACTCTCTAGCACAGTATTGAATATATAGTTAGTGCTTAAGTTACTTTTATGTACTGACTATGAGTGTAGTAGTTTAACATTGCGAGACATGGCAGGTTACCAATCTCTCTAATATATCTCTGTGGTTTACTATAGATTATAACATTATACAATAGAGCATTTCATTTCCTTGTTCCTCTCTGATTTCTCCATCCTAGAAAATAAGCCTTCTAAAGCAAGAGGTTAAATACCATTCATCTTTTTTCCTCAGCAGCTACCAGGGTGCCTGACACTTAGTATCAGTGAAATTAAATTGAATCAGTAGGATGTAATCACCATCACCACTAAAAGTTATGACCTAATCTTGGCTTAAATTTTTATGTTAAGCTTTTCTACATCTCATCGTCATTGCTCAGCATCTCATGTCATATTTCTGTGCCGTAAGAATGTATTTCTTCCAATGCAGAAATGGAAAAAATGGTGACTTGTCCAAGAAAATAATTTAGAGGAAAATGTGTCTGAGTTCTCGAAAGGGAGCTTCTAATAAGATAATTTCTTCATCTGAAATGCGCTCCAGTTACAAAACCATTTGTTTCTTAAAATACATCTCCATCTCTGCTTATATTCAACTTAGTGTTTTGTTATGTATTACCTGACACAGTTTTCTTAACTGTTTCAGACTCCTGGTGACAGCTATTGGTGAGCTAAGTGAGGTCAGAAACCAACACCATTCAACCATCTGTCTTCAACACAGTATCTAGATCAGCACAAGATGCTCTGATGAATCTAGTATAGGCTGACTGAATTGAACAGCTGTGTTTTGAAAATTATCTAATATACTTTCAAAGCTGGTAAACCTTTACTACCTTAAATAAAAAAATAGCTTCAAGTAACTTGCAGAAATTCAGAGAATAGTAAAAAATAAGAAAGTTGGTTATAAAAAGTCTATGCTATATAAAAGAAAAAAATATCAACAAGAATTTGAGATTAAGGAAGTGATAATATTAAGGTTGGTTGCTTACATGAAACATCTATATAAGCTACATTTTTGCAAGAAGTGGGCTATAACTCAGTCCAACTTTTCAATAGCCACATGTTCCAATGCCCCTTAAAACATTTCTCAAGAGGAACATCTCCTTAGAAATGAGACATGGAGAATTCTTGTTCATGGAACCTCACAGAGGAGATCTAAAAGACATGATAGATAATAACTTCAATAACCTTGTCAAAAAGTCAATTATGTACTCAGTGAAATGGTTAAATTGATGAATTGCTATTTTAAATGCATTTATAATCCTCTGATTTTTCTTTATGGGAAAATAGAAAAAGAAATATTTATTAAGCCTCTGTTATATGCTAGATACTTGGCAGAACATTGTAAGGTTGTATATTTCCTCATTTTATACTATATACAACAATATTACACCTCCGTTCAGTAGTGTAAAATTTGTAACTATTGACTTATCATAGGCATGATGTCCATTTCTGTATTATCAACTTCAATATGAATGTTAGAGCAAAGTCCACTCCATAAGTGACCAAGACAGCACATGAACACAATGCTGACACACATGTTTATATTGAACCCTGATTGCAATGGTAGTGTAACACCATGCTGACAGCAATACAGATTCACATCCAAATCCTGGCTTCATCACTCCCCAGTTGTATGACATTTAACAACTTGCCCATGATTTAATTTCTCATGTTTAAAATGAAGCTGACTTAAGGACAAAGATACCCAAGGTCATAGGACCTCTATGAGGGGTGAGCAACGTAAATGAAATGCTTAGAACTACGTCCTAATAAACAGAAGTGGACAGACCATACTCTATCATGATCTGTGATTCAGGGAATGCTTCCTTACAGCAGAAAACACGAATGTTTTCTTGTCAAGGTGAGGAAGACAATAAAGGGTAACAAGGCATTCATCTCACACACTTGGGCGTTGGCTGTGCATTTTCAGCTTCTTCATTGAAGCTAATGGAGAAGATAATGGAATTTTCACCTTTCTCAATGCTTTTAAGTCAATCCCAGACTTTTCCCATTTTCTTCCCTGGAAAAACATTTTCCAAAGCTCTTTAAGGGACTCCCATCCCACACTGGTCTCTAGAAACTGCACTTGGAAATCCAGTTCATCACCAAAGCTCATGATACATAGAATTCCTGAGAACATCAACTCAGTGATGGGTCAAGTGGAACGTTCTACACAATCCTTGTAATTGGGCCAGGTAGTCTAAAGGAGGAGCTAGACATAAGCTTTGCCAACACACCATTGTTTTTCCAGTCTCCAATCAGCGTTTCTAAAAACCTACAGGTGATAATCCTACTAAGAATACTCATAGTGAGGCTAATAACTACTACCAATACAGCTGGACATCCAAAGCAAGTCCCTGTGGCTTTTATTTAACAAACCCTCGGAAAAATTGCCCTTGAGATTCTGCCCAAAGCTCCTTTTACAAACTTTAGTGTTAACTGTGATGGCTGAAATCTTCCTCTGATTAGAGATGTATGGAGTGACAAACACTTCTATTTTGGCATCATCTTCCTTTGATGATCGTTTATCCAGATGAGGAATTGTTTCTCACTCATCTTGGTGACTTTCTGGTACCCTGCCAGGAACAGCTCTTGCTCTTGAGAGCCTTGCTCTTTTCTCCTTATATAAAAACATTTAACCATCATTTTTATTATATTAATCCTGAAAAGACTTTTGATGACAGGAAGAAAAAAAATATCATCAACTATTTTATTCTGAGACTAACAATATTTAAGTTGCCACCTCAACAGTAGTTTCAACTATATAGATTAACTCCGGATGCTATAAACACTCTTAAGCAAAGAGTTAGTCCACTTTAGTGACAGCTTATCTAGTGCTGACAGCTGAATGATGGCCATGTCTTTTCTCCATTTTTTGAAAAATATAGAATGGGATTTGATTGAATGACCAATCATTTGAAGACAACTAGAACTGGAAACAAGAATGCTGCTGGCATCAGGCTTCAGGGAATCTGAAGTAATATGCTCTGATATCATAGAATCCTATGGTACTATTGTTCAAAGCCAACTCAGACTCTTTAGTTAGCCATGACAGCATCTCAGAAACACATCCCATGACTACCAAGATAAAAAATACAATTTGGGGGCAACATAATGTGTGTGCCTTTAATCTCATCACTCTGGAGGCAGAGGCAGGTGAATCTCTGTGAGTTCAAGGTCAGTCTGATCTACATAGTGAGTTCCAGGCTAGCCAAAACGGCAGGGTGAGACCCTGTCTCAAAAGGAAATTATAAATGTTTCCAACTTGGAGCTAGAGAGATGATTTAGGGCTTAAGAGCATTGGTTTTTCTTGTAGAAGACCTGAGTTTGAATCCCAACACCCACATGGCAGCTAAGAACCATCCACCACCTGTAACTCCAGTTCCAGGAGATCCAACACCCTCTTCTGTCTTCCAAGGGCACTGCAGGACACAGGTGCACTTACATACATGCAGTTATAACACTCAAACACATAAAATGAAAATAAATTGTAAAAAATTTTAAAAATTTTCCAACATTAATCTCTTTCCTTACTTTATTTTCTGTGTTTTTTTACTGATACTAATTCTAAAACTGTGAAGAATGAGGTGTTACTATATAGATATATACAAGTACACACACATACATGGATAACAGTACTCTTGATTAAATACAAATGTTCAATTGCTCACTGTAATTTTTACTAGTTTCTACCACAACAAATTGCCACAAACCTGCTGTTTTAAAATAATAGAATTGTATTTTGTTCTTGTTTTCAAAAGTTTCATTCCAAAATCAGTGTGCTGGCTGAACCACACTCCCCTTGGAGGCTCTAGGAAGAATCCATTCCTTGGCTCTTCCAGTCTCTGGTGGCTCCAATGCTCTTACCTTGTGGCCAAGCACTCCAGCCTCTGTTCCAATGGGCACCTTGTCTCGTCCTCTTCTTCCCTGTGCCCCCTTTATCTTTTTCACAAAGACATGGGATTGCATTTAAGGACTGTCCAGATGATCCAGGATGAGTTCTGACTCTCAAGAATCTTTAAACACATCTCTTTTCATGTAAAGTGCTCTTCGTCTGGGACTTTGCCAAATGAAACAGTATTCGTAGGTTCTGGAATGGGGACATAGCAATCTTTCCTGAGGCCACTGTCCAGCCCACTATATCCACAAGATAATATTATAATAATATTATAATATTATAGCTAATAGATAATATTATAGCTGTTCTCTGCAGAGCGCCAAGATAAGGACCTAATGTCACTTTAGGAATAATGGGGTTTATATCCCATGTGAGGAGCTCAGAAACTATGAGAGTCAGTTGATATAAGATGAGAGGCACAGCTGTCTCTGGAGGGGCAGCAGCCATCATCCTGGAATGCGGACACCTCCTCTCTGGGGAGCAGGAGGCATGATCCTTATGCTCTCATTGCTCTGGAGCACAAGCAGATAATACTGAATAGACTTCTTTGTTCATGAGACATTGCTGAATGATCCAGAGAAAAGAGGATCAGCTGTGGGGTTCCCAGAGGTCTCTATCTTGAGGGGCTAGTCCACCATCCTTTAATCCAGACTGCCAATAACTTTTGCTAAGAAAAACTTGACTGTGCAGAGTGATGAAATTCATGGAACACTGTTCCCTGACAATCAACATTTGACATATCATATTTTTATTGATTTTGTTTTTGGTATAACTAAAACATAAGCAGTAATGAATGAATAATATCTTCTGAATGATCACCTACAAATGCCGAGGGCGTTAGCCTGGGACTAAGTCACAATCAGCAGGTAAGTTGATGCCTTTACCAGTCTGCTTTGAATCTATGGGCAAAACAACCAAGTGAAGTTCATTCATGTAAGAAGGCAAATGAACGACAGGAAACCATGATAAACATAACTCCCAAGGCCACTAACAGACTTTTGTTTCTATATAAACAGAAATACAGTAAAGAGTAGAGTTTTGTTGAATAAATCAGATTACCTACGTGTCTACAATTTATGCCTGTTCTTTACCATTGGTTATAGCTTCAAAATCATTGCTTCTTCTTAATTAGTGGTATACTAGAAAGATATGACTCAAGGGGAAAGGTTTTAAGAAAAACACATTTGTTTCAAAACAGATTGAGATTAGAAGTCAAATATGGACCAGAAAGTGAGGCCAGGTTCATGGGAACAGGAGAGGACACTCCCGGCAAGTCTTGTTCCTCTCTGGGTTTTGCCAGTGAACACATACATCTCTCCGATCCAGTTCAACTGTGAAGAAAATACCTCAAGGTTCTAAAAACCTGGGAAATATACAGGAAGCTCCTGCTAGCAGTCCTCAGAAACTATTCCTAGGCCAACTGTCCCATTTATCAGATGCTTACAAAGTAACATGGTTTTTAACTCATAACACTAGCCATAGCGATATTCTGCATTTATTCGTGTCATCTTAAATAGGTCTCTACAGCTGAAATGTAAGCTCTGTGAAGAGAGGGGCTGGCTCTGTTTTTTTCACTGTTACAGATCCCAAATATGTTACTATGCTCGGTATATAATAAAGGTCCAGATAATGTGTATACAGGAAAAACCGAAAGGAAGAGAATCCTTGCGTTATCTTCTTGAGACACTACAGCTGATTCTCCTCAAGTTGTAGAGATGTCTTCCTCATCGGATTCTTTCATTGAATAACACAACAAAATCTAAGTTAGAAAGGCAAATGTCTGCCTGAAACTTCAACAGACTGCCATAATCCTCTAATTCCTATTGCGTCGGGTTTTCTCCAAATCCAGATATTCCTGTGTATGAGGCAAAGAAGAAAAGGGCCCTTTGCCCCATAAATTAAAAGCTCACAGCTTTTAAAACTTATGATTGATATAAATGCTGCTGTGAATAGACTGAGGAATGTGGAAACATGGTTTGATTTCTTTTGCTACTCAACAGCCAGGTCTTGCTATGCTGTTTTTCCAGAAGTGTTCTTTGACGAATAGTGCCCCAGTGATATTAGGAAGGCCGTGGTAGCCAGAGCTGTCGAGGCAGTAGCCTGCCCTTCTAACTGGGTGATGGATCTACAAAGTCTGAGGAAGGGGGGCCCAGGGTGGTAACTGCAGCCATCTTTCTCTTTTATGATTTCTTTTTCTTTTCATTATGTTTGACATTTTTGAGATGGAGCTTTGTAACTAACTATTAGCCCAAGGCAAGGACTGGGAAAATGAGAACTTGCTGAAAAAGTGACCCTGTACTGAAACACAAAGTGTGAACAACTGTACTTATGGCCTGCCATGAAAGAAACTCCGGCTTGGATTTATGTCCAGATATTGCAGTTGATTTGATAAAGTAAAATGAAACCAGCACCCTGTGTACCTGGAGGCAGGCCCAGGGACTTTCAAAAAGAAAGGCTTCTATATTTTTATCTTTCTGTGTTATAGTATTTGAAATGAAAGTCTGTGTCTAGTCAGTACCCACAGAAGAATATCTATGGCCATCAGTGATGGGCTTGGAAAGTTAGATCATAGTAAACAAGGAGAGGAGGCATCCCTTTGTGATGAGGCTGGATGTGGTACAGCGGGTGCTCAGAGGCATGTTTCAGCCCTTCATGGAGGGGAACACCACCCCCAAACAGCTTTCAGTCATAGCCGTATGTCAAGAAGGCTAACTATTTCATCACATGGGCATTTATTGGCTTGTTGAAGTCTTCATAGATAGCTATTATACTTTGAGGTTTGGAGGAATAAAACGACTCTGCTTCAAAATTTTAACTTCAGCTCAAAAGTTTGCCTGTCCAAACTTCAGTCACTGTGAGACACAGTGCCTACTCCCAAACAAAGGGTGCCCTCTCCTCCCAAGAAAATTCCTGGTGAAATTCTTAAGAAAATATTTTTAGCCATGACTTCCAGAGTAAGGTCATTTTCTCCTTCTTTATAAAGGGAGGGACTCTCCATACAAAACACATTTCCTTTTTAGTCAGAAAAAGGCCAATTGGACTACAACCAGGCAAGCAAATCTCAAGAAAAGAACAGAAAACATTTCGCAGCATGAGAGCCAAAGGCTGCTGTGGAAAGACAATGCTACTCTCCTTATAAAATAAATTAAGTGCCCCAATAAAAAGGGTGGTGGGCAAAATGAGAACAGAATTACCCCTGTAACATGTCTATACAAGCGCTGACGGGACAGAGGGCCTGTGGCATTAAAACACATGAGCACCAACGATGTGTGGTGGTGTTCATCCCCCAGGACTTAATAAAGTGCAATTATGGAAATAATCATAGAGCATATATGTGAAGAAATCAGTCATTTCTGTATTAACATGCAGTGAAGACTGGTAACAAAAAAATGGCTTAAAAAAAAAGACAACACAGTAAAATACCCCAAGAAGAATATATGCCTTAGCTTTTTTTTCTGTGCAGTTTTGCCCTTTTTAATTCTTATTTTTCACAAATAAGTTTAAGAAATGCCAAACAGAAATGAAAATATCATACTAAGACTTTGACAGTGATAACAGACAAGTGGATACTGATACTAACATATATACTTAACATATATACATATTCCTTTTTGGAACAGGATCTCTCTAGCCCTAGTTGGCCTAGAACTTGCTGTGTAGACAGGCTTGACTTGATCTCATAGAGATCTACCTGCCTCTGCCTCCACAGGGCTGAGATTAAAGAAGTATGCCATCTTACATGGCTATTTACTTTATATATATATATATAGTCTTTTTGAAGCAGTGTCTCTCTGTAGCCCCAGCTGTCCTGGAACTCACTACATAGACCAGGATGGCCTTTAACTCGCAGAGATCCACCTGCCTCTGCCTCCCAAGTGCTGGGACTACAGGAGTGCACCACCACGCCGGACTTCACACACACATTTTAAACCAATTTGTTTCATTATATTTAGTGTGAGGTTTTGGTAAGCAGTATATAGATGGATTTTGCTCTTTTAAAAGTTTACTATGACACTTCCCTGCCTTTTAATGTATATACATAGGCCTTTATATTTAATGTACTTTTGTGTACAGTTATAATCTTAATACTTATTACCTTGTTTTCTGCTTTCTTTTCTCTTTTCCTGCTACTGGTTTTATTACAATTATTTTCCAGTCTCTATTTAATCTCTATTTTGAGTTTTTAACTT
>NW_008335444.1:1065738-1074130 GCF_000622305.1 Nannospalax galili | reverse complement strand
AGTCTTTTTGAAGCAGGGTCTCCCTGTAGCCCCAGCTGTCCTGGAACTCACTATATAGACCAGGCTGGCCTTGAACTCACAGAGATCTGCCTGCCTCTGCCTCCCAAGTGCTGGGACTACAGGCATGTGCCACCACACCTGGCAAGATACATATTTTTAAAGGTTTTATTCATTATTTTTTTTTATGTTGTGTGTATGGGTGTATTGCCTGCATGTATGTGTGTCCATGTTGTACATGCCCACAGAGGCCAGAAGAGGGTGTCAGATGCCCTGGAGCTGGAGTCACTGACAGATGTTAGTTGCCATGTGGTTGCTAGGAACTGAACCTGGGTCCTTTGCAAGAACAGCCAGTGCTTTTAACTGTTGAGCCACTTCTCCAGCCCCCCAACGTAACTTTAATAGAATGCTAATAACTTGTAAGCTTAAAGTGCTAGAGGGACAAATGACATAATAAATTTGTTTGTTCTTTGGTTTTGTTTCAGTATTTGTGACAAATGATCAATGAGATCCTTTTTAAATAAATAGGTTATAAAGACTGAGAGAAGTCAATAATCAATGCTAATATTTGCTAAGAAACTAAAATACGCAAACACCTAGTTAGACTTTTAAAAGTGTGCAAAGGAGGAAATAGAAAAGGCCTTGCTTTTAAGAAATGTATGATCTACTTGTTTAAAACTTGATGACACAGAACTGCTACTAATATTTGTAGAAAATAATGTCTGTTAAGGCATATTAACAGTAAGTGTGATGATATTTCAGGGGGAACAAGATATTCCTCCGGCTGCACTGATCTAGGACATGTCTTACATAGAAGAAAAAATTGAAGTTGGATTTTTTTATTTTATTTTATGTGTATGCATGTATTGCCTGCATGTAGGTAAGTGCACCCGTGTTGTGCAAAGCCCACAGAGGTCAGAAGAGGCTGTCGGATCCCCTGGAACTGGAGTTACGGACAGTTGTTAGCTGCCATGTGGGTGCTGGGATTCAAACCCAGGCCTTCTGCAAGAACAGCCAGTGTTCTTAACCACTGAGCCATCTCTCCAGCCCCTGAATTTGGACTTTAAAGACAGAGCAGACCTACTTAAAATCTGAAAAAAAAAAAAAGAATCTTCAGTGTGGTCAGCTCCGGTGCCTGAGTTGTCTCTTTCTATTTAAAAATAACACTGTAACTTGGTAGGCTAAACTATTAAAATAACCCATGACTGTGTTGGTTGGCTGGGCTCATTCAGCAAGCTATTCTGCTCCATGTAGAGTCAGCTGGAGCCTCTCTTGCAGCTGCCTTTAGCTAATCAGTGGGTTGAGTTGGAAAGTCCTAGAAGGCACCGTTCACCTGGTTGGTAACTTTACAGGCTGCCTGGAGCTTCCTCACAGTATGGTGGTGCCAAAGACTTTCCTGTAGTAGAAGAAAAGCTTCTAAATCTACAGGGATAACTGTAGATTATGCTTTGGGCTGGTGCCAGACCTGGGGCAGTCTTTCTTTTTCCCACATTCAGTAATCAAAACAAGTCATGAAGCAATCCCAGATTCAAAAGGAGAGACAACATATTTTTCATTTGTTGAGCTGATGGAAGAAAGGAATTGCTGGTGAACTTCACTTTGAGACAAACATCGTCAAAAGTTAAAAGAAGATATCCAATACAGATGCTTGCTTATATAGTGACCTCTGAAGAGAAAAATCAATTATTATTTTTAAGAGCTTTTCTATGTGCCTCACACAATACTTACCATAGGAGGAAAAAGAAATCTACAGCTTGGCAGTAGAATTCAAAGAGCTTTTAGTCATTTTGTCATTTGTGGTATTCTTTATGCCGATTCTTATTTCCAAATAAGCTATAGTATAAAAATAACCAGAAATGTGTCAATACTGAAGTAGATTCACAATTGTAACTGAAACTGTGTCTAACTGAACTGTGCGACTAGCCCTGCCTAAGATTACAGAATTTCTTAAAAATGAAGATGGAGTTCAGTTTTACAGTTTTCTTTTCCTGAAAGGTGAGACATTACCCCTGAAGTTCAGTTGCTGCTCCGGTGAGCACTGGGTACACTAAGGTGAGCAGCGTTTGTATCTGAGCGTGTGTCTACCAGTATCTGTCACCTGAATGGTCAGAATTATGCCAATGGACTCTACCCATATCTAACTGACTCTCCCTAAACCTCTGGTATCAGCCCATAAGTCAAAGTATGACTGTTTTCCTCACTTGGCTTCTAAATCAGCTCCATTACAAAAGCTGTTTTATAAAACACTAAGTCAGAATTAACATTTTAGTTGTGCAACAATCACGGTCTTCCTAGTACAGAATGCACCTGCCCAGTGTCATGCCTCTCTTAGGTGCACAGTCTACAACACTTTCTCCATAGAAGAATGGACCACACAGCTGCTTATTGAGAAAAGCAGGGTTCCAAAATGTAGGCTTACTGACTTTGTGTTCTCCAAGTAAAAGAGTGAGAAGGTAGGTAGGGCAAAGGGCAAGAATATTTAGACAAACTTCCTTCTTACAGAAATCTGATGGATGGAGAGAGACTGTCACCTTGAGAAAATACACCTGTATACATACACAACTCTCTATGTAAATACACATAAGTGGACATATCATGCATATTGTACGGGGGGGGGGGAGGAGAGCAACCGGAATTGTGTAGATAACAGGTGCCTAGTGGTGCCTCTACTTTCTGTGCTTCACTTTTTTCCATTATTCATGTAAATCAAGAGGGTTTTTTCGGTAAATTGTTAAAATTCAGAAGTAGAACCAAGCAAGCACACCTAGCATAAAAAATTAAAATTTGAAAAAAAAATGAATCTTCACTGTGGTCAGTTCTCTTAGGCAAAAATAAGGGGTGTGGGGGAGGGTGTGCTAACTATGACAGTTGCACGGAAATGGGATTTTAGTACTGAGGGATGCCCCATGCACTTTTAAGAGAGTAGGGCTAGTGGGAACAAAAGAGAACAGCTTCGGCCCACAGCCTGTGAGAACAAAGGTACCTCCAAACCCTGACAGAATATTCAAAAGTTTATAGCCTTTATGGGTGTTGCAATTAGTATTCTTCAAAACCCAATTATTGATTTCTATAAACCAATTTACCAGATCCTAAAAAATCATGACTACTCAGCCCTCTGGGTGCCACGAAGTAGTCTGCAGAATCAAGATGCTCCGTCCATTGGCCCATTGACACAATCCCAAATTCACACCATTCTGTTGTGGGATTTGGGCTTCTGGTTTTTCTTCTTTCCTTTTCAGACTTTTCAGACTGCCAATGTTCTCGGAGTTAACCTGTTAATGCCCAAGAATATGTGGTCCGTTCCTGAATTTTATAGTCTGACAGATATTCATCTCCGGCTCCCAGCTTGCAGGTGGGAGCCTCAGCTGAGGAGCTTTGGTGTCAGGAAATCAGCAGCTGCTCGTATATCACACTGGTCATTAGTGGAGGATCATTCTGGACCTTTGCCCACAGCTCCTTGCTACGGCAGGAGAAGGGCTATAAAACCCTAGGCCCTGTCAGCCGTTGTCACTTAGGTGAGAATTTATCAGGTCTCCAAGTGCCCTCTGACTGGATTATTATGAATAATGAATGAAGCTTTATGCTACACTGAAGCATTAATAAGATGGGAATGGCTGGGAGAACTCAGGGCCGCACAATCACAGTCGCGCGCCGGGTGAGCAAATCCACAGCTGGTGGGCCTGCCCACACAGCCTCCGAATCTGTGACTCCAGTGAGGTCCTCCTTTAATTATGGATCAAGCTTTGCTTTACAGCCTGAGTTTTAGCCTGTGGGTGGTAATAAAGAACCAGGAATGAAGCTGTGTGTGTCTGTGCCAGTAAAAGTGGACGAAACAGAATTTAGGTTCCCTTCGTTTAAAAAAATTAGAAGATACAGTGTCAATCATCAATTTTACTGCCACCCCAGAGTGATTATCTGCTGTTGAAATACAGCCATGGAAGAAATTTCTGAAGTACAAATGCAGTGTCTTTCGTGATAAGAGTGCAGGAACATGGAGGGATGAATTCTACCCCTTTTCTAAGTGGAACTTCTGGGTGAGTCCCTGAAATACATGAACAGAAACAATGGAAAGTGGCTTGAACTTAAGGAAGGCGCCAAAGGCAACACTGATCTCACCAAGGGAGCTGCGGTCTTGGCTGGGTGCCCTAAAGGGAATCACCTTCTGAAATGGTAGACCAGCTCTTGCAGCAGAATGGGTTCCAGAGTCGATACATCCTCTAGGCCGCATCTTCACAACCATTTCAGCACATTGAGTCCCTTCTTCCCAGGGTGCTCAAATTGTATTTAAAAAAAAAAAAAACAAAGCCCCTGACTATGTCTTTCTGGAAAGCAGTGTTTGATTGAGGGAGCAAAGGAAAAATCTATGTCCCAGCTGACAGCTGAATCTCTTCCCAAGATCCAGGGGCCTACGACTAGCTTGCTAGTTTGCTTTGGATACAGCCTCCTGTATCCAAATTCAACACCTTCTTTCCATATTTTCTGAGCCTATCCAATTCAACACCTTCTTTCCATATTTTCTGAGATCTGAACTTGGTGAAGACTTGGAAATTTTTTAAAACAAAATTAAACCTAAGTCATTGCCGCAATTATTTCACATTAATAACAGAACTTTGAGAAATGTGGAAACATGACTTGGTCCTCTTCCAGGTGACAGAAAGAACAGCCTTCAAGATACAGTTTGTCTCAGGCCTCAGTTACTGGGTTGGGAAGCACCCTCTTCACCTTTTTCATTCAGAGTTGTTTGAACTTGAGATGATGCTTTAAGACACAACTAAACCAGAAATTCTAAGACCCAAGATTAAAGGTACTCAGAACACACACCCCCTCCACAGCTGTGGCCATAAATAGAATAAATTCACTTTTCTGAGTATAGTAACAATTTTGATATCCTAAATGCCAACTTGTTGCTGTTAACCGAACTTCAAACCTGTAAAATACCTTGTGGAAGAATGCTGATCCAGTCTTTCTTTCATCAAGATTGTTGTCTGAATAGTAGCTGGAAAAACAGCTATACTCTAGCGATGTCAGAGCTACAGAACTCTGGATCAATACCTCAGCGGTTTTGTTCCAACTGTGTTTGAATAGCTTTTTTCTTACATCTTGAGTTCCTTCTTCATGGCCCACAAACGCATTTTTCTGCCTAGACAAAAATTTATTTAGTTACAGTTTTATAATAGTGGTTAACAGTGAATGGAAAGTGGTGAGTGGGGCATAGCTTAGTGCTAGCCTAGACTTACCATATGTGAGGCTCTGGTCCAACCCCCAGCATACGCGTGCATGCGCGCGTGCGCACACAGACACGCACGCGCGCGCGCGCGCGCGCGCAGAGGAGATGACACATATCACACAATAAAGGTCTCCATGACAGCAGAGATAAGGATACATCAAAAGACTTCAGCTGCCCATCTTTGACCCCACCAAGGCTATAGACCTTAAGAAAACAATCACAGAGAAGCACACATACTGTGTACTGACTGTATATTGCAGCATTGTTTAGGATCACCTGCATGCACATGCGCGCGTGCGCACACAGACACGCACGCGCGCGCACACACACACACACACACACACACACACACACACACAAACCCATATTTTCAAGGTGGCCTTTGAATTTACTATAACTAAGTAATTTCTTTCATCCTATGCAGCCATAAATAATACATCTTAAGATTCTAAGGTTTAAAATATACAAACCCATGTTTAATATAACTACACCTAAACAAAATGCATTTGCCTAAAACTAAAATAAATCTAATACCCCATTTTTCAAGAAATAGAAATTGTCTAGGAAAATCATTTAACAGTAGGTTCTCCTCTATTTTCCACTCAGTGCATTTTCCCCATCCTAGATGGAGTCTAGATAGAATGCTTCTTTCTTTATCCTTACATATTTGTTATGGTCTAAAATTATAGCATTTTTTAGAATGGAAGAAATTTTGAGACGATCAAGTTTAATTTCCTCAAATTAACCTTCCTTTTAGGGGAAAAGAATCCTGCCTGACACTCCAAGTTCTCATTCCTCCTCCCTTTCCCTCCCTCCCTCCCTTGACTATATTGCCTGTCCTATTTATTTAATATTGAAGCAATAGCTTGGGTAAGTCAGAACTTATTATGTCAAATTTATCTTCCTAAAATTGCTCAAGACAGGCATTTGAGTCTCGATTTTTTTATGCCTTTATAGAATATAGCAGATTCTTCCTCATAATGTTCATTGGGTAATAAGTTACTACACATCTACTTGGTGTCAGACCATGGGCTGGTCTCATAAATGTGAAGATTATTAGCTTGTACCCTTGTTCTCACGAACTTTACAACCTGGTAGTGCTTAATATTGGATCACATCATATGGTTGAGATAGCATTCTTGGTGGGAAGATGAAGGTAACAGGCTCAATGTAAGAAGCACCAGCTAAGAGGATCACATTTTACACTACCGTTTCCAAAGGGCATCAATGTTCAGCATGCTCAGATCCATCTTAAGGTACATCTCCAATGGCACAAGTGAGTCTTTGGCCTGTTTCAACATTGCCTGAATGATCTGAATAAAGATCTAGAGGGTTCGCTGGATTAATTTCTTACAGAAACACTTCCTTGAATTATTAAGTTTGGATGACAAAAACCTCCTTAAGTTGAAATGATGACCTGCATCTAAGAAAGTAAATTTCATACATTTGAGTGTTCCACACAAGTCTTATGAGGATAGACTGTACTTCCTACTTCCGTGCTGTGTGCATGTTCAGAAATGGTGTGTTTGTTATGAATTGATGTGTACATGTTAGTATACACTTTATGAAGAGGGCCATAATAAACAAGAGAAAGCTGATACACACTATCATTGTGATAAGACATAAAGGGGAAGGAACTGAGGCTGTTTTGCTTGAGGAAGAAATGAAGTGCAAATACAGTCATTGTCTTCAGTTATTTGGAGGGATGCAAAAGAGAGGTTAAAGTTGCTCACTTTAAGTAAAAACACTGAAAGTTAGATCTCAACTCACAATAAGTCATTTCTTCCCCATGAGCTACCTAAATAGACAACCTTGAGAAGTGGTAAATGTGGGAAAGAGAGTCAAGGGAAACCCCCAAATTGCCAAGGTACCCTATATTAATTACATTTCCATTGCTGTGATAAAACACCATGACTAAGGCATCTTAAAGAAGGAAGAATTTATTTGGCTTATCGTTCCAGAGCGTTAAAAGTCCATCATGGGGGAGACAGTGGTGTAGAAAAGCTGAGCACTCACATCGTCATGCATGTGCAAAAAGGAAGCAAAGAGAGCAAACCTGGAAAGAGAACAGGGCTATGAATTCTCAAAGCCCACCCCCAGTGACATACTTTCTCCAGCAAGTCCACACCTCCTGAAAGGTTCCATGACCTTCTCCAAACAGCACCACTAACTGACCAAGTGTTCAGATATATGGTGCCTAGGGGGACATTCTCATTCAAATCACCACACCCCCTCTCTTCTAACTTTTACGCACTCTACCTGTGTTTCAAAAATACTCTGATTTTGTTTTTGAGTATGGGTTTTATTTAATAGCTACATACATTAAGAAGCTACTTATATTATTCTAAATACATGCTTCCACATATTTGAAAATGTTACTTCTAAAAAACCTCCTTTGAAAATTGACATTAAAAAGGCTGTTAGCTAAATCTACTCTGAAGGTGAAGATCAAGTTGACACCTGAGCTAGTGGCAGAGGGAAGTTTTCTATAAATCTCCACAAAGAAGCAGGGAACTAAGAAGGGAGGGCTGGGACCCCACTCAGCCAAGCTGGAACTAAGCTTCCCTATAAGACCTTGAGGCCATCTTTATACCCTCCAAATGAACTCTTTTCTTCACTTAAAGTCTGAACACAGAGAGGTTCCTGGTGTCCAGGTCTAGCCCCCTACCTTCATCTTTACTGCATACTTGAGAGTCCTTCTGGGAATATAAAAGAATAGGAGCAATTCATGATGCTTAGAGAACAGCAGCAGGCCTCAGCCTTCACTGTCCTGAGTCATGGGAAGAGAAAAAGAAGGGCACCAAAGACATCCTGGAGTCTGAGCTGGTGAACTGAGATTCTGTTCAAACCTCAAAACAGTGACTTCTCAGTCATCAGCTGTATTCAAAGCACCGAGCAGGTTACATGGAACCTTGCACAGGGCAGGGGACTCCAGCAATACACAGGGCTGGCCAGGCACATTTTAAGCCTCTTTCCAGTTCTGAGATTGGGTTTAAAATGCCACGTGTTGTTGTGGCTGATGTGCTTTTCATTCTTCGTGATAGGTCTATATGGATATCTTATCATATCCGAGTAGGAACTCTCAAATGCTCTGCTAAAAAAAAGATTTTCACTTATGAAAACCTCAACCTAAACATTTGCCTTAATCACACCCCAAGTGAGCAGCAT
>NW_008335444.1:981883-1065095 GCF_000622305.1 Nannospalax galili | reverse complement strand
AGAAAAATAGGGACTGAGGGAAGGAGAATTTTACCTTAATACAAGGAACATTTTGTGACGAAAGAAATGTGAATGAAGATCAAAAGTGAGGGATGAGTGAATAGCCATGAAACACAATAAAATTAAGATCAAGTGGGTAATGTTTGAACAAGAGAAAGTGAAGAACAAAGGAGGGGCTGGAAGAATTAAAAAACAGCAGAGCGTGAACATGGCAGGGGCTAACAGAAAGGGCAGGAAGGAGGAAACAAGTGAGCAAGAAAAAAGAAAACTCTTTTAGAGGGAAAGGAAATGTAAGAATCTGTTGCAATCAATGGTGCTACCTTTGCCCCTCAGAGCTCTAAACAAAGGCAGCTGAGATGCCCATAATTATAATTTATTCATGTCCCTTGCTTCAGGGGGGTTCTCCTGGCAAAATTCCAGCAGTGTTGCCATTTTCAGGAATAGGAACTTGAGCGTGTGTCTGCTCTGAGGATTTTGTCCTGTGTAATCTCCTTTAATGTTTCTATTGCATCAAAAGGTCATCTCAATTCAGATGTTCATGAAATTGAGGTCCCTTGGAGATCTAAGCCCCAGCAGACCGGGGATACCCATGGTGGGGATCATACCCTGGATGTGAAGAACCTCTTAAGATGCCATTTTATCATCTCCTGAGGCTTAATAATCCCTAGGCCACATCAAGCTTACATCTGCCATCCGCGTACATCCTTCAACAAACTAGAATTTCCATAGCAAACCATAGTGGCTGAATTAAATAATACGTCCCTCACCAGGGGTAGTAATGGAGGATGGGGAAAGAAGTAACAGGATCTGGGCTAGGGGCATCATTTGAAATCTCAGTCACTGTGGTGTTGATCTACCCCTTAACTCACTAACCCATGACAATTCCAGGAACTGAGCCTCTTCGACTTGGTAGTCGAAAGTCCTTTATAAAAACCATTCCTGATAGTCATTTAAGCCCTCTTGAGTTAGCATTGATGACCCCCATATTTTAGAAAACTGTCACAGAGGGCTTGAGTTCACCAAGGATGTAGAACTGGAGAATGTCAGCAGTGGGTTCTGAATCTACCTCTGCTTTCTGGCAAAGCATGCACCTTTTCAACTTTTCCACACCAGCCGGATCATTTGGCTATTTTCAATCTGCTCTAGACTATTGGAGTGAAAAATATCAAACAGCTCCAGATAGTTCATTCTTCCTATGTGCTGCCTTGTGTTGGAGTTAGAGACAGAGACGTGGATAAGCAGTTTCAGCTATTGAGAGAGACTTGCCATGGAATGACGAAGACAAGGGAAAAAAAAAAACCGAGTTGCAGCTTACTGGGACTCCAGGGAAGATTTCCTTGTCCTCATAAAGCAAGTTTTTACCAGCTCTCCAAGTCAAGGAGACTCTTGTTTGCTCATTTTTTTTGTTTTTGTGGTGTTGTTTTTTAATGAAAATTCTTCTCTTCTTCGGATTAAATAAAGCTATCCTATTCTGCCTAGAACCAGTCCCATTCTAAATAATCAAGTTAGTGTTATCAATCCTTTTAATCAAGACCACATGGATTTTTCTCTAATAAAAAAAAAGGCAAGGAGCTCTTGTGCAGGTCTCCACATTGCCGAGCACAAGTCAGGCTTTCTGCTGTTCCTCTCCTATTCCTGTCTTCTCTCACATGTCATGTCCCCAGCCAGGACCAGCCTTGAAGTAGGTGGCCACTTCCATAAGGTAGAACAAGTTGTGTCAACAAAGGTTCTTAGTTCTCAAAATACCTTTCTTGCCAGCTTATCTCAAGACTAAAAAGTCTATCATTTGGGGATTAAACTGGTCATTTAATATCAGTTTCTAGATGAAAAGATTCATGGGAGAGGAAATAGACCTGCCAAAATACTCACCTATATAGGTGCTACCACACAATAGGTAAATCATAAATATTTTTATTATTATTATTTTATGTGTACGAGTGTATTGCCTGCATGTATATAGGTGCACCTGTGTCATGCAGTGCCTCAGAGGTCAGAAGAAGGCATTGGATTCCCCTGGAACTGGAGTTCCAGATGATTGTTAGCCACCATGTAGGTGCTTGGAATCGAACCTGGGTCCTCTGCAAAAGCAGTCAATGCTCTTAACTGCTGAGCCATCTCTCCAGCCCCTGGTAAATCGTAAATATTGTAAAAGGAATCAAATGAGTGGGCAGATATACAGATAGCTGAAAAGAAGTTACCAACAAAGATGAATAATTAGGGCAAAGGACCAGAATAATTCATAACCTGAACAATCAATATCTCATAACCAAGAATTAGATAATAAACTCAAAATATTTTGTTGAAAATGCATGTGTAAGAAGATTAAAAAACTTACCAAGATATAAATGAATCATGACTAAAAACAAAGCCTCCCTTGTATAACCACATACATTTTTAATTAACTATATCATAATTTATATGTGTTAATTTAAATGTATGCCTATCTTTTAAACTAAGCATATTTAATAATATCTGTGAAAATTATGGAAAATCTATTTTTTTCTGAAATAGAATTCATAACTCAGAAAAAAATTAGTTTCATGAAAATAGAATATTGAAAATATTTCTAGATCTTATAAAAGGCTTTATATAAAAATTTATAAAAATTTGATTCAGAAGATTATTTAAAAGATTAAGCAATGGCACCTTAAGTTAACCTTAACTTTCCTGAAATGACACAGCCTTGACTTGGTACTTATTATTCAAGTTTATCTTCATTGTCAATTGTTGTAATTTACAAAAAATATTTTCTGAGATGCGAAGAGAGTTCATTGTAAATAGAACATTGCATTTCCAATAAATATGCAATTAGCTCCTCCACTCTTTTTAAACATGCACACTATATCATTTACCTGAAAAGTTGGAATTATTCCAAAACTCTCCATCTAATTAAATAATTAGGTAGTTTTTTTTTTAAATGAGGATCATGTACTCAAACAGAAAATGTCTGTTTACCATTCCAGTATATAACCAAACTGTAGATACTCCAATAAAATTTTGGCCAAAGCTCATATAAATATACTGTCTGAAAACAAACAGGAAGTGACATTTAGGCTTAGGCTAGTGGGAACTTGGTAAACATTACATCAACTAACTTCGCTGCTTAAAAGACATATTGGATAAATCAAAAAGATTATCAGTGATGAAGTAAAAATAAATCTCTCCTCAAACACACAAAAACTACCTGATCAGCCTAAACCCCAACTTTTATTTTACAGTATCTGATTCTTGGAAGTGCATTCTGACATGAAAGGAGTCAAATCATTCTCTTAATCCCAAACTAGCACCATATAATTTCTTTCAAGAACAAAGGATTGAATTACCCATATTTTTTTGTTTAATTTTGTTATTTGACAATTCTGTACATGTATATAATGTATTATAATTACTCTCCTAATCTCACGCTCTCTTATCCCTCTTCATCTCTATCAATTCCCCCTACCCAACCCTAATCCCTATCAATCCTTTTCCCAGATTTCTGGCTTGGTTTTCTTTTGTGACCCATTTAGACTAGCCAGCTCCTTCTGTGTGACAACTGGCTTGGAACTGGCTATTGGAGTCTGATGGGGACGTGGATACAGGACTAAAGGCAATGATTTCCCCTCTCCCTCAATCTGTCATTAGCAAACAGGTCAGCAGTAGGCATAGGAACCTTGAGTCCCTAGCTTCCCAGGTTGGATTGTTGATGGGTCTATTCTTATTATGCAAACCCAGTGCAGTTACTTGCAGCTGCTGTGAATTCTTGACTACAGTGGTCGTATCTTGCACAGATGACATTATTTCGCAGCCCTTCTCCTTATTTCCCAGCTCTTTCATTTTGTCCCTTCCCATTCTGCAATGTTCCCTGAACCATAGAGATGATAATGTAAATGACTTGTTCGGGGCTGAACACTCACCTGCCGTATTCTCAGCACCTTGTGCAGCCATGAATCTCTGCACTCACCAACATTCACTGGAAGGAAGGGCGTCTCCATTAAGGCTGAGAGTGGCCTTTATCTATGGGTGTAAACATATGTAGAGGGCAGCTGACTCCCAATTTAAACTACATTCAGTTTCCCCTTAGGACCTATGATCTTCCCCATCAACCACTTCATATTTTTGTAAAATTTTATAGTATCTCCAAGCAAAGATTTCTTCACAGATTAGCGTTCACTTGTGCTACCAAAGATGAGCCCTTCAGAATAATTTCATCTTTTGAGTTAGATATTGAAAAGCAATTTAAAATCTTTATGCTTATAATTTTTCAAATCAGACTAGGGCTGGAGAGTTGGCTCAGTGGTTAAGAGCACTGACTGCTCAGGCAGAAGACCTGGGTTCAATTCCAGCACCCACATGACAGCTAACAACTGTCCGTAACTTCAGTTCCAGGGAAACTGGCCAATCTCTTCTGACCTCCACGGGCATGGCACAACTCGGGTGCACTTACATACGTGCAGGCAATACACTCATACAAATAAAATAAAACAAAAATAATAAATAAAATATTTTAAAATCAAGCTAAACTTTATTTTTATAATGCACTAGAAGTCTGACTAAGTAAATAGTGTTAGCAGCTATTAGAGGAGCTGGTAAAATGGCTCAGTGGGTAAAGGTGCCTGTTGCTGAGTATGATGACCTAAGATTGAAACCTGGGACCCACATGGTAGAGATAACCGACTCCCACAAGTTGTCTTCTGACCTCCATATGCACACTGTGACATATCTACAGACACAGACACATAGACCTACATAAAGTAAATAAGTAAAATTATAACTTTTAAAAAGCTGTTATATAAATCCTACTGAACAATGTGTTTGTTTTCATAAAGAATAAAACCAGAGCACAAGCTAACAGTAGATGTTTCTTACTGGACCAAAGTCCATATGATGTTTTCTTCCTGTTTAAATACATTCCATGTTTTTTTCACCCTAAACTCATTTGGCTTGAGTTGTTGATCAAAGAAAGTTATGCATGAGAGACCATTCTGTTCAGAAACGAGGGCCTGTCATGCCCTGAAACATCCTTGTGATTTATAATATATGAACTCTTGGTGAAAAGAAGTAAATCTATTAAAGCAATTTGAAAACAGAGGAAAACATGCTGTGCATACAATTTATTGCTCAAACACCATGATATTTTATTCTATTCCATTTTAATTTCTAACAGTATTTAGATGATATGGGAAGAAAACTGCCCTTAATATATATTAACAGTACACAACTGTACACATGCACATATAAAAAATATAATAAAACCACACTTGAAAAATAATTCTATGTGCTCATGTGCATTTGAAAGTGAATTAGATGTTTCCAAATTTTCATTGGTAGAATTAAATGGGCTTGGTGTTTATTTTCATTTTTACCTTTACCTATTGTAAGTAAACTGCAGTACAGCAAGAAATGCAAGACAAAATATGCTCTGCACAGAGCCTGGGAATGCTTAAACAAACCAGTAACAAGGAAAGAGGGGAGAGGAAGAGAAGAAGAGAGAAAGAGAGAGAGACAGAAACAGAGAACCCTAGTCAGGCTGTTTTTCAGATTGGATGAATGAGTATATTTCTTGTTTGTAGGAGATAACACAAATGCATGCTGGGGGCTCTGGACATTTGAGAGATAATTCTGAAGGTTTTCCTAAGTCAGGATTGTTTTCTGCAAAATAATTTGAAAAAGCACCCAAATGAGCTCATACTCCTAAATAAATGTCAAATTTCATTTCCAGTCAAATACAAATGAATTATTTATGGAAAGCTTGTAATTTGGGATAATGTGTATGACCTTCCAGTCTATTACTATGGGAAATTATGTCTTTGGGGATAGTAAAATCTCATTAGGAATGCAGATAATAAGTGTAAGACATTTCAAGTTTTATGCACATTATCAAATTATGGAATTGTTTTCAAAACTTAAATGTCTAATCTCTCTCATGAATTGGTTCACATTTTTTGAAATAAGATTTGAAATAGTTTATTTTAAAACATAATCAGGTGGGGCTAGAGATAGTTTACAGATTAAGAGGACTGTCTGCTCTTGCACAGGACATAGGTTTGGTTGCCAGAATCCACACGGCAGCTAGAATCCACCGGTAACTCCAGTTCCAGGGGATCGGACGCCCTCTTCTGCCTTTGAAAGACATTGCATGCATAGGTACACATATACTTGCAGGCAAAACACTCATACACATAAGAAATAAAACATTTTTAAAAATGCAATTAAGTTAAAAAATAAATATTTTAATAAGTTGAAAGCAGAGAAAATTAAGATAGAAAAATGCAGTGAAATCAGTACCAAAAAATAATACAAGCTGTGAGTATGGAAGATTTGTTCACTCCTGACTGTAAATGGACTCTGGGCTTCCTGGCCTCCAAAGCAAAGTTGCATTGGCTCTTCAGAAGGGTAGATTTTTCAGGTTCTGAGAAAAAAATTCTTCCTTGAACCCAATGACATTGTGGGACACAGAAGAGAACCATGATGTCACAAAAGTCCTATTTTGCCAGTGTTCTCTAGATGCTGCTGCTGCAGTGCAGAAGTGCCATTGAGTAAAAGAAATTTCAGAAGGTCACTCTCTGTCATTCCAGTTGAGGCAGATAATGATGACCCACTTCTCCCTTGAGTACTGGGTTGTGAATCACTCTTAAAGCATTGTTAAAATCTACTAAACATCAGTAATATTGTAAATAAGTTCTTTAAATTTGTATTTGCATTCACTTGCCATGTCTATTTTCCTGTGCATAAGCAAAACCATTACCTTGACTGTCAGTCAGCATTTTTGGGTTCTTCCTTACTCCCATGGCTGCCTTAAGTAAAAGGGCTGTTATTCTAACAGGTAGATTCTAATACCTTTATGCCAGCACCAGCTATCTTTTAACACTTTGAGGATATCCTAATCTACCTACGCAAAGATTGAAGCTGAGTGTCCTGGCTCTTGAAGGAGAAACCTCAGCCAGAGCTGTTCGAAGCAGTTTGTACCAGTCCTTTTGCTATTACAGGCTTTGATGAACTCTAGACGACCTTGCAGACAGTTCTATCCAGTGCAAAGAGAAGCACTTTCCCTGTTGGTCTAGTGGAGGGACTGCTGTGATTGACCCAAGCAAGTGCCATAATTGTTCCAACACCCCTTCTTGGGTTATATGAGCTGCTTCTCCGGCTTATTCTGTGTATCAGCTGGAAGATGCTTTCTAAAGGTGTCTCTCCTGATTATTGCAACATCAGACCTCCAATAGAAGTCTTCTTTTGAATGGTCTTTTCTTGCCTACTTTTAATAGTGTGGACTGAGCTGGTAGCATTAAGAAAAAAAGGCAGCAGAGCCAGCAGAAAGTAGCGTCATCAGCAGATGCTGAACAACTGAGTCAGCGGTGGTGGTGACAGCTTAGCTGTTCGTAGGCCAAGCTGTGAAAACAGCAGAGTGGCCAGCTACCTGACAGCTGAGAAGCAACAGCTAAACAGTTCAAGAATGGCCAGGGTGGGGGGAGGGAACAGACAACAAGAGAGAAGGCAGAGAGCTAAGACTTAAGAAAGACAAAGGGCTATAAGGAACCGGAGATAGTGCAGGGCCCGGTCCTTGGAAGAGATCCAGGGAGCCAAGTCTTTAGGGCTGAAAGATTGACACTGGTGACTGGCAACATCAAAAGGTCCCAAGAGCTGGGATGAGAGGCGACCATTTGTCGCTGCTTCCACCTGCCTACCATCACCACTCTCAAACACTAGAGAGGCCAGAGATTCAACCACAAGAGCTTCTTCCCCTTACCTACTCAAGATTTCTATCCAAGTAAAGCGAAATCCTCAGCCACCTGAATGGTAACATAACTATAACTTTTTAATTAAGTAGATTCATTAAAGGACAGATTGCTAATTATCAAGAATTAATAAACTGGATAACCTTTGAGACGCTTCATAATTTTACCACTAAAATTCTTAAGAATAGGAAAGAAAGCCAGGTGTGGTGGCACATGTCTCTAATCCCAATACGCAGGAGGCTTAGGAAAGAGGATCACAGGTTTGAGGCGATTACGGGCTCCCTAGTCAGATTCTGTCTAGAAAAGAATAAAAAAAGAAAAAAGGTAAAAGACAATTCAGTTTTCTTCCCTGGAAGAAAACTGGGAAGTCAGGATTCCCTCTGCTTGGAATCTTTGACACTTAGGTAGAAACTACATTATCCTCCTTATAAAAGGGAGACTACTGACTCAGAGACATAAGGTAAGGAGCTTCTGTGAGCATCAGCAGTTCCCTTGGATCTTTTCTAAAGGATTTGCTTTCTATATTCTGACTGATCAATTTCACCTCCTCTACCTACCATGCAAAAGAAACCCTGTCAGATAACTTGTCTGCAGATGCGCAAACAAAAACATGACTTTTTGAAAACCTTTTCCCAGCCACCAACACTGGAAAGTTTCCCTTGCGATGTTCTCCAGGCAGTTAGCCTTGTCTGGTACAGCATTTATCATTGTGTAGATTTGGATTCGGACGTCAGTCACTAGTCTACTCTCCATTTTTTCTTCTCTATACCATGTGAATAATAGTCTGCCCTAGTTATCTGACTAATTTTATGAGGAATAAATGAGAAAATTTATGTACACAGCTTAGCCCTCAGCACATCTTCAGTGAAGGAGTGTCATGGCTCCAATAATTGCTCAGGCTATCCCCTGCTCTCCAGAGCGTCTGGACTAGTGCACCTTGACATTCAGTGAGAAACCACGAATGAAGGACCGTCCAAAGACATGAAGCCAGAGTGAGGTAAGATTAAGTAAAAAGTATAGGAATTCTAAGAAAGATAACCCTCAGGAGATTCAACTGGCACACACTGAACGAAACCTCACCTATTCTTCCTAAAATATATTCATCCACACATCGGTGGTATTTTTGTGCAAAATTAATTCCACATATATATTTATTCCTTTTGCTAATAAAACATTAACTTTGTTTAAAAAAAACAAAGCATTTTCAATATTAGCAAAGTTGTATCTAGAATAATTAATTCTGTCTGTTCAACATTTTCAGAAATATATTTACTTCAGAAAGCAAGGTATACCTGAACTACTTTTGATCATTGTTGCATTTGTCTATTATTAATTAGAAAATCTACTTTGTACTGCTTCAGCAAAATATTTCTACCCAGATGTACCAGGGCATACAGTAAGTCGGGAGCTCTTGTTTACCTGCGGGCTGAAGCTGTGACATCAGAGTCAGGAACAGGATGTTGAGGTGAGCAAGGAAGAACCACAGCAATGACTGTCCTTACAGGAACCAGTACAGTGCCTGCCATGTACGCAATATGTAGTTGTTTAATAAATTATTCATAATAAGAACAGAACTAGAAATTTAAAAACAAGTTTAGCAAGCATCTTGGAACCCCTCCTTTTATATATGTGGAAGCTACAATTCTTTCAGGTGACATCCCCAAATTTATAACTCACCAGCTTGCAGAACTGAGTGTAATAGACAAGTCCTCATGGTCCTGCTTCTTGTATTCATGACTTTGGTTCTTTTCCTCACAGGGTCGACCTGGCACCTCACATCTAACGAATGGAATACTGTAAACATGATCACGTGAGTACTGGAGAGGGTCATGAAGAGATTCTGCCGTCTGTCTCATTCGCTCTTGTTCCCCTCCCTTGTTCTCTCACTTGACTTTGGTGGAAGCCAGCATTTTGTTATCAGTCCCTTCTAAAAAGCTCTATGTACAAAGGAAATAAAAAAGGCTCTGGCCAGTAACTAATGAGAAACTAAGGCCTTCAGTCCAGCTTCTAAGGATTTGAGCCTTGCTAAAAATCATATGAATGAATCTGGGAAAATATCTTTCTTCAAGTCTTCAGACGAGACCAAAGACCTGGTCAACAGTTGGGTTACAACGCTGTGAACCCCCAGGAAACCAAGACCTCAGCATAAGGTATGCAGGAATCCTTGACTGGCAGAGTCCTTGAGATAAAAAATATTTCAAACAACTCAGTTTTAGTGTTGTTGCTTAGCCATAATAGCAAATGTATCAGGATTAGGTCCTGAGTGTTTTCCTGTCTCCACTGACAGCTCCACTGATGGCACTTTGAATATATCCCCTGAGAATTATTATATAAACTCAGAGCTTCCATTTTTCTACATTTTCACATTTACTTTAAAACATCGTCTTTGTGAGGACATCCTGTGCATTTTACTGCAAGAGAGTTTTTTCTTTCTTTTCCTCTGTTGGCAAAGTTCAGAAGAGGTTCTGGTCCTCAGTGATAGGCAATGTAAGCAAGGAATGACACAGCACTGTGCAGGCCCAGAAACATGTCCTTAGATACATGTCTACTTCCAGAGCTCCATAAGGACTCAAATAAGCTGAAACAAGAAATCAAAAGGTCTAAAAGTTCACTCCAGGGTGCTTTGCTCTCTTCTCATTTCCTATTGAAGCTCTGTCTTTCCCTTCTGTCTTATCCAGACCTTATATTTAGTCTGGTGGTTTAAAGCTTTGAGGAAGGATTTCTGAGTTTCCTCTCATTGATTTGGTATCTAACCTTGGGCAAGTCAATTAGCCTTGCTGTAGTTCCTTTCTACTTCCTGTGAGTCCAAATAACATGTTTTGGGCAAGAATGTAGAAATTCCCAGAGAAAATCTATTTTTAAACTGTATTATTTATAGTAGTCATAGAAAAAATATGAAAATTTCATGATAGTATTCCTCTTGGTTATATTATTTCATATGTACATAGAAAATGTGGGTATTCATGCACCATTATTTTTATGGTATAATCATATTCAATTACAAGCCCAGTGGATGCACCCTAAAAGAAAATATTTCATTGTGCTTATGGTCTACACACTGTTTGCCAATATAAAGCATAAAGAGCATAAAAATCAGAGTTCATCACTGACTAATGTACCAATAAACATCCAAAGCTCGATGCAAGATCACGACAGACTTTGACCAATGATAACCCAGGAAACTGATAACATTTAATATTAAATTTAGTTTCTTAAATTGCCTAAATAAGTCCAAAATGTCCCCACGCCTTGTATTTATATTTTTTTAAATAATAAAGATGTGAGGAATAGATGACATTGTATTGTTCTGAAATTAGAATGGATTTTATCAGTGATGAATATCATTAGCCAGAGCAGATGATATAAGTAATATACTGAATTACAATTTATCTGATCACACCATTTTATTTTGTCTTGCTCAGATCCTTTAAAACTTACTAAGTAGAAATAGTCCTTCCTTGACTTTTGCTCCTATGACTCTTTCAGTCCATCTTGGGTAACAGAGCATCCCACAGTCACTGTTCCCTGAAGACCACAGGTGAAAGGGTCCGAATCCCAGTATAAAGTAGAACTTCATATTTGGTCAGAATGAAAGCTTCCTCTTTCCAGCTCTGGCCTGCTGAAGACTGCTGTCTGGGGAGTGAGGAGACAGTCCTTCACCTTTCATCTTACCTCACCCTCATTGACACCTGTTTCAATTTCAGCCAGGAGCAGAGAATGGGGAAAGAAAGAGATTAAAGAAAGCTGCAACCTGACAGGTATGTTAGAAAATGCCTTGTGCCCTCTGGTTGCAGTTGTCAAAGTTGACTTCCTCTCTAGGTCTTCCAGTCTCCCAGGCATCCTGGGGCTTCAGATCCTGACACAGGCGGAGCTCGGAGTGATGATTTTGACTGACTGGCCTGACATTCACCAGATTTTATTTCACCCGAGACATCCCACAGCTCTTCTGGAGTCCTCACACCTGAAATCTTCCCTACTGGGTGGGATCCCCTTCAAAATGGACAAGATGGTTAGTGGATATAAAAGTGTGCATAGGAGAAATATGTTCTAACTTTCTATAGCATGAAGGAGTGATTATAGTCTACAGCAGTTTGTTGCACATTTCAAAATAGCTAGACAAAAAGATTTTGAATATTCCCAGCACAAAGAAATGATAAATGCTTCAAGTGATGGATATGTTAAATGCCCTCATTTGGCCATCACATATTGTATACATGCATGGAAAGATCAAACTCTACTTCATTGAATGTAAAATTATTATGTAGCAACTAAAACAACTAAGTGTCTCCCATCTTGTCTCTGACACTGTCTCACATTCAGCTTGCTATTTTACTCTAAGAGACCACGTGGTGGTCAAAGGCCCTTCACATGGGCCAGGCCAGTGCTCCACGCCTGCAGAGAACACATCGCATACCAGCCAAGTGTCCCACTGAAGGCCCCTCACTAAGCTTCGTGTTTAGAGAGGCAAAGGTCTCCTGCTCTTCACTTTATGAGAACATCTCACTGCCAAGTCCCTCTGAACAAGTTCTTTGTATAAAATCTCTTCCTTCAGCAACCAAAATCTTTCTCTTCTCCTGGAGTGGGCACAGCCAAAAATTGGGAAATTATTTTTATATCAGTTCTTTAGAAGACAGTGCATGCTCACTTTAGAAAATCATCTCATTTGTAAATTATTTCTTCAATTTTGTTAACTTAATATACCTAACAGGGTGACCCAAACCATGATGAAAAAATTGAAAGACAAATTGATCCATGATTCTATAAAACTCAAATGTTTCCATGTGCCTTGAGATTCTGAAAGCGGCACTGTTGAGAAACTGCACATTGAAAAAGATATAAGGTCTGCACACACGTCTCTGAGGCCATTACAGCATAAAGACAAAAATGCCCCCTTCTGACGCTTTAGATACCAAGGTACAGCCTAGGTCAAAGTCTTAACAGCTCAGTTATAAATTCCAGAACATCACGTTTAGAGCATTGACACAAGCTTAAAGGAGAGCTGTTGAGCAGAGCAGTGGAAACACAGAGATCACATCCAAAGAAAGGAGAGAGCAAGTTTGAAATGTGGTTGGTAGTACAGTCTTCATTCACAACGACTGTTCTGCATGAATTAGCATTGGCAGACTCACAGGCAAGGAATGATTTAGACAGTGTTGTAATGCTGTCTTGCCTAATAGCACCAAGCACCAATTGGTTTCTAAGTGTCCCAGTTACTTGCTGTTGTATAATAAACCACCTCAATGCCCAGTAGTTTAGGGCTATAATAATTTCTTTGATGATAATTCAGTAACCCTAGGCTAGGCTGGAGCTGTATGGTTTTTCTTCTGCTCTCACTTGATTCTCATTTATTTCCCTGCAGTCTTCTGGGTCCATGGAGTGTGGCTGGAAATCCAAACCATCTTCATTCATGTCAGTCACCTTAGCTGGGATGACTGGAGCAGCTGGACGTGTGCTGACTCTTGGTTTCTGTGTTCTCTCATGTATAGTAGGTAGAACTCTTTACAGTGTTGCTTAACCGCAAGTTTCAGCCAACTTTGATGGCCCAGAGATACCCTCAGTATCACCACATTCCACTAAATAACCCAAGTGTTGCAAAAATTCCTTCTGGGGGCAGTGTAAACAATACTCACTCCCTTCCCTTTGTCCCACTGACGAACCAAAGTATGATTCCACCAAAATGCACTCTGAGAAATCAATGAGTTTATTTGACTTACTTACAGAGCAATGGGTGAGAGTATACTTACAGGAGTGTGGGTGCTCGCCTCGTAAGGTCACACTGGAAAGTCTTCATCCATGTAGTTGATGGCTTCTCCATAGCGGCATAAAATGGCAAGAGCACTCTCTTAGCCTTCCCTAGCCTATGTATTTAGCCCTTTCCCTAGCCACATGCAGTTAGGGATGAACTGCTCATCATGAGTTGGGAGGTATAGCTGGATACTAGGTGAGGGTCCTGTGACTCTCCCTGGCCCTCCAATGTGGAGGGTGTGAACAGCTAACAAGCCCAACTGTAAGGATCTTTGGCAAGCATGCACAACTGAGCTCATGAAGTTGGTTCTGTTTACCTAAGAGGACAGTCCTCTATGACAGTAGGTCACAGATCCAGTTCAGATTCAAGGAAATGAGAAACAGATTTTACCTACAGTTGAGAAGTGCTTCATGGAATTTGTGACTCTAACTTATCACATGATGTTATAGTTTGATCTAGTACTGGCATGAGGCTGTGTGTGTGTGTGTGTGTGTGTGTGTGTGTGTTTAGGTTTTTGAGACAGATGCTAGCTATATAGCCTAGGCTGACCTTGAACTTGCAGTCCTACTGCTTCAGCCTCCTGAGTACTCAGACTACAGATGTGCACTGCCATGCCCAGCATCAGATGATTTCTTAAAGGAAAGAGTGGACTTTGTTATCTTGGGAAAGCACTAACGTAAGAATTGTGAATACTCTCTGAAATGCTGGCCACCAGATGATCTCAAAACTTGGTCTAGTAGTACCTCTAAAGAAAACAAAAAGACATGTCACACAAAGATGGTGACGGAATGTGTAAGAAGTAAGAAAAAAAGTAAAATGCATACACCACACAGGGAATACGCTGAAAGTAGTGCCTCTCAGCCATCTCTAAATTGCTTTTCTTGTGCATTTGTCATCATTCATTATCAGATTGCAATCTTTCACTGTAGTAGCACCATCCCCATGGGTCCTTAAATCAGTGCTTCTAACATCAATCCACTTATTCAACACACGTCTTAAATATCTTTTATGTGATACATACTATATGATCCAAGTGATGATATGAACCTGAACAACACAGTCATTTCTTCCAAGAACCTCACAGTTCTTCACTTAAAGCAGAAATTGAAGGAGTGACATAGCAGAGATAAAAAGGCTGTTATCTAAGACTCTGGTGGTGAAGGTACAGTGTCAGAGAAGACTCTGAGAAAGACCACGAGCAAGTCTTTAGAGAAAACAGAGAACATACTCAAAGTCACAGAAGCAAGAAACAATTGTGGAGCTCAGAAAGATGAAAGTAACGTCATGAACGAAGAAAATATCGTATGTAGGAAATGAATTATGATAAGCTAGAAATGCAAGCAGGACTTTGTACAGCATTCTAGGGGGGCTATATTTTAACATACGGAGACGCCGAAACACATGAGCGATCCAGAAGTAACTACTTGTCAAAGTCATAGTTTCTCTCTGTATTGCAATTACCATTAGTCCTTGTGATGAAGAACACTCAGTCAGTTAGCATATTATAGTCTTAATAATATTTCATTGCTTCTCCAAAATTTGTCCTAGTTTGGGAGATTTGCTAGGGACAGTTGCTAGGACTATTCATGACCTGCACAGAACCAGCATAAGTAAAATTGAGGTAGAAAAATGCAAAAGGCAGACAAAAGAAAGAAGAAAAACACGGCATGCTGTAAAGACAAAAACATGGAAACCAAGTCCTTATGTCTTCACATTTAACACAGTCACAGGTGTTTAGCACCACCAGCAGACAAGCTAATGTGAACAGAAGGGATATGAGAGAGAATCAGGAGAACAAGCCCTAACACTAACTTCTGTTTTTCAGTAGTTAATTAAACCATGTCCACTGGCTATTTCGTGGGCACATTAGTGGACACTAGATATATATTGACCATTGAAATAGTTTTGTTTCTGGTCACCATTTTTGTGAACCTTGGCATTTGATGGAAACTTCCTTTGTCATCACCAAAACTTGATTTTTTTTGTAGGATACAATGAGATTAGGAGTTGGGCTTCTTCTGGAGACTCTCTGAATCATCAAAGGCTCATCCTTGTTTTCCTTTGCTATGTTACAGTCAGGATTTTCACATTGTCTTTCTATGGATTAGAAGGCAATAACTTGATTGGATGGAGGAAGAATCAAGAAAAATTTGACTGCTAGAGATGGGGACAGAATGACCTAGGGATGTGGGCTTCTCTGTCCTCTAAAAGCACATTTCTCTGTGAATGTTACTATGGATTTACACTTAAAGTATGCAATAAATGCTGAGTCAGATCATTAGTAGATCATCGACCACCACCTTCTCACTCAGCTCCTCAGTGAGAACCTTCTATCAAGGACCCCAATCTAAGAAATCTGTATTTCTTCCCACTACCGGTGGGACTTAAAATCTAGTGTCAGTTTATTGTCTGTTCGGAGCACTGTTTCTGGTTTGGGTGGAGCCCATTGTCAAGAACTGATTACCCAGCGGTTAAAGATTGACTTCAGAATAACTGTCCAATGTTGACTGCTCAAACTATGAGACCCAAAAGCCAGAAGGTCCATTTTGATAAATATAGTATACACATTTTAGGAATACGCCATTTAGGTTGTTGAGAACCTGAAGCTGACAGTCAGTAACTGCAATGTACTGAAGGGTAAAGGTGACACTGAAAAGACCATCCTCTGGTCTTTGATTTCACATGAATGAAGGCTTGTGATTTCCTCCCAGAATCCTTAAAATTCCCACCTCTAGGCTTCTCCTCGAGCCTATTTTAGTCACGTCTCTAGCATGCATTAAATGCTAAAAGTCCATTCATTTGTAAAAGTTGGAAAATACAATGAGAGTTTAATTATTTTTCCTATATGCAATTAAAATAAGACCATCAAAATACAGCATCCTATAAGCTTTTCATTTCTACTCCCGAGCTCTTTAATCTGGCTAATTTAGTATGAGACTGCAGGCTGGAAGTCGAGCTTGTAATTTGGAAGTAGGATAGACTTCCATTCAAGTCTCCCGCCTCCCGGTTTTTTTATTACAGTCAAATGCAGCATGCTGTTTTAAGATTCTGTGGATTATAAACATTTATGTGCAATCCTCTTTTAAAATTACTGTTTGCCAGACTTTAAGAGGCTAGACCTATTAAAAAGTTTAAAATTTCCTAAGTTCTTAGTTTAGGAGGAAGAGCAGACATAGTTTCTACTCTCCAATCTTCTGTATGAGCAAATTCAAGGCTCTGTTTTTACAGAAGAACCTTTTTCAAAATTTATTTCCACCTACTTTTGTTTTCCTTGAGGGACCTTTGAAACACTATATTGCTACTTTTCATGTTTTTTATTTGCCCTCTGGAACAATAAAAGCTCAAAGGCTCATAAATATGCATTCTGTAAATGTATTATGCTGACAAAGTGTTGCTCAGATAGCTGTTTTTGCCTTTGGGGAATGAATAAGTTTACAGCATGCTTAAACAACATTGTAAGGTAGAAAGGGAGAAAAGTAAAAGGAGATCGAAAGAAGTAGGAAGAGGGGAAGAAGAGAGATTGCAGGGAAACAAAAAAAGAAAAAGAAATAAGGAAAACTGAAGAGCCACCTCTACAAATGAGGGGAACTGAAGGAAATGAAGAGAAAGTGTGCCTATATTTTACGCATGTCTATAATGCCAAGAAGGAGAAAGAAATGTCTTTCTGCTAAAGATCCAAAGTTACTTGTCCATTCCCTTAAATCGGTTTGAACTGAGGAGCAGGCACTGGCTGTATTCTAATTTATGCCATGCTTTTATCAAAATAAAACTTGAAAAGAAGGTATCTAACTTTATTAATTCCAGTTCTCTTTGGGCTTAATGTAGTTTGGCTCCATTAAAGTTAAAATAGGTGCAGTACAGATCTGGGGATTATCAGCATGTGGGGAGTAGAAGGAGAGCATGTTTCTGTGACAGAGTGAAGGCCCTGCACACAGGAGTTTCCAGGGAGCAGTGTTAATGAGCATAATTGCGGATATGAGTGAACTGAAGTTCCGGTTTGGAGTGAATCTGTCAGGTGCGGAAGTGATTACTGGCTAACCCTCTGTTAACAGCTTCTTCTCTCATGAGAAATTAACTGTGAAATTCAGAAAAATCATACTTTTGAAGAAAAAAATAAAGTTTTATGTCAAAGATAACAAAACTTCAAAAGGTAAAAAATGTTCTTTATAACTCAAAGAAAAATATCTGAAAACCGTAAAATGACTGTGGAAGAAATAGAGAAAATATTTGAGATACTCCAATTCATTGGGTAGTCTCTAGTTCATCACATTAAAATTTTTGGTAGTAATTATTGCCAACTATGCCACAGACATTGTAATTGCTTGTTGAGAATATTGAAAAGTAATGAAATAGTTTTGAATTATGTTCTAAATAGTTTCTGTAGAAGTTTCTCACACTTGAAGCTAAGAGTCCAAGATTTATCTGCCTAACATCCTCACTTCTCCATGACATTATGAACAGGTATTAGCTGTGTCCAAGATCCTGCCCAGTCTATTGCCTCATTCATGTCCTTCAAGATTTCCTTCAGATCTTGTCATTCTGGTTAATAATATTCTGAGCTTTAAAAAAAATTATCTCACTTGAATTTCTGAGAGAGAGAGAGAGAGAGAGAGAGAGAGAGAGAGAGAGAGAGAGAATATGTATGTGGACGCCAGAAGTCAAAGTCAAAGTCTTCCTCAATTGCTCTCCACTGAGCCTGGAGCTCCCTGGTGGGCTCCACTGACTGGCCAGCAAGCCCTAGGGAATTCAGTCTCCTCCAGTGTTGGGGCTATATGTGTGCACTGCCACACCCAGATTTTCAAGTGTGCCAGGGATCCATACTCAGGATCAGTAGGCACTTTATGGACTGAACCATCTCCTCAGCCCCTCATTTACATTTCCGTTTCATGTACTCCATGGAAATAAATAATGGCATTATAGCCGGCTGTTCTCTGAGGAGTTCTAATTGCAGAGAGCTGATGGAGGAAATAGAACAGGATGCAATCAATGTTCCTGGAATGATACATCCAAATGCAGCCACAAGTGCTTTATCCTTCCAAATTTAATTGAGCCTTGAAAGTTCATCCACCAAAGAAATAGTGAGGCACAAAGACATAACATATGCTTGGGGAGCCATATGGAGCCTAAGCTAGTTAGGTAATAGATACAAAGGAATGCGGAGCAGAGAAGACCAGGCTGGGAAGGCAGAGAACAGAACAGTTGCAATAGGCTTTATACAACACAGTGCTTGTCAGAGTTTTGTTTGTTTTGTCTTCTTTTGTTTTGTTTTTTCCCTGTGGCACAATACCAAACATTGACAATTTAAAGAAGGACTTTCTTTAAATTTTATGTGTATGAATGTATTGCCTGCAAGTATGTAAATACACCCATATTGTGCTTTGCCCATGAGGTCAGAAGAGGGTGTTGAATACCCTGGAACTGGAGTTACAGATGGTTGTTAACTGCCATATGGGAGCTGGGAATCGAACCTGGGTCCTCTGAAAGAGCAGCCAGTGCTCTTAACCTCTGAGCCATCTCTCCTGCCCCAGGAGGACATTTTTATCTCTGCTCACCTTTTCAGAGGCTTCAGTCTCAGCTCCTTGTTGTTTCTGGGTCACCACAAGAGGTGGAGCAGAGGTGTTTACCACGCGGCAGCCAGGAAGGAAAGGACAAGGGTAGGAAAGGGCCAGGGCAAGATACAGCCCCCAAGACATGTCCTGGTGAGCCACTTCTTCCAGCTATTAACCACCACCCCCCACCCCGGGTGCTAAAGTTGTCAGCACCTTCCAAAACAGCACCACAATGTGGGAACCAAACTTTGCAACACGTGAGCTTACCAGAGCATTTCAAATTCAAACCCTAACACACACTATGACTTTTTAACCAATGTTTTTGACTATTTTGACAATAATGTATAAATCAAAATGCTTAATCCATGCAATCCAGTACCAACACACATAACACGATTAAAAGTTATATAGAACAAAATTTACTCTTTCAGTTTGTGGCACACTAATATTTTCTACAATGTTTAAGATTTATTTCTAAGATCTGCTGTGATCTACCAAATTAATTGTGACCTCAATTAGAAAAGAAAAATTTGCCCCTGCAGTGAATTGCAAAGTGGAATTGCTAGAGACAGGAGGCTAGCTAGGGCAGTGGTTGAGGTAACCTGGGAAAAAAATCTGGAGTTAACACATAGGAGGCAGAACATTTGCTGTCAGATTGTCTGAAGAGTTCATTCATACTAAGAGTGTAGTGGCTTGCTACATCACCAGTGGAAGAATTATTTACATTTTAAGAGAAGACTTTTAAGAAAGGGGTTCTTTATGTGCCAAAATTGGAGGCAGGGTTGCACAGATGGGAGAAATGCATACACTTGCCCCCAACAAGGAGCCTCATTTTTCCGGTGCTCCCTCTAACACAGGCTGAATGCAAGAAGTCTACCATCTGAACATTTTCACAACAGACAACAAAGACACCACCAACTGGAGCAGAAACCACTGGGGATCCATTTATTGTCTTACTCTCACCTTTGAAGTTATAAATTGTGTTAAAACAAACCAAAGAAAAGAAACTGTCATTGTCTCTACTGTATCGATTATTTCCTCTTTCCTCCCTGTGCTGGAGTGATATAATACATATGTGATTTTAATTCTTTTTCTATTACCTTATACATTTCCACATTCTTTCAGAGCTTTTGTAGAACCGAATCCAGAGATGTTTCCGATTTCCATTCACCAAATAGCTACAAATTTTTCCCTATTTTTCTTAAACTCAATTTTAAATCCATGCATCAAGGTAAGTCTCATTTCCCAAAGAACAAAACAAATTGAAATGAAGGCAATACGATGTGATTTTATATTATACCAGATTACCATTCCCCACAGATCCCCAGAAACTCAGTTCTGAAATATGAGTTCAACTCCACATTCACATTTGATCTTCTAAACTGTTGTTTAAGGTTGAGCTTTATCTGCATGACAGGTAGGTAGAGGTTTGGAACTAATGCAAGTCTTGATGCACTAAACACAGTTGAAGGAATCCTCACTGTCTCATCTGGTCTAAAGGAGCACCGAGATCCCACACAAAGCCTCCTGTAAGCAAGCAGTTCCCAACTCTTCAGTGTGTGTGTCTCTTCTTCAAATGCCTTGTTTCATGCGGTCTTCAGTATTCTTCCATTTCATCTCCATCCCATTTACATTCCATCCCCTAAGCCCAAATGGCATTCTTCAACATAGGAGTCTTTTATTGCAGTGTTTTCCCTTCTCTGCCCCTTTGATTTCATCTCCTTTTACCTTTTTTGTGCTTCTTTTGAAGAGAATCATTCTCTTCTGAAACAATTTCATCACATCTCTTAGTCTTTTCAAGGAAAAAATTTAAAGCCCGCTTTCAAAAAGTTGCATCCACATCCACCATCCCCTGAGAACGAAATCCTCTGCTACTGTGGCTGAATCAGGCCCAATCATGTCCTAGCTTATTTATTTATTGTGTTTTACATTTAGAACTTGATTCCTCTATAGATTCTCCTTGATTCTAAGGTAGTTCTGAATACAGTTATTAAATAAAAAAAAAAAAACCACTATTTAATGCAGGAAGGGAGACAAAACAAAGCAACAAACTGTCACCCAGCATTGCATCAGCCGGGACTGTCTGTTAAGGAAGCTGAGGACCATGCATTGCCTTCCAGTTACTGACCATCCATGATGGCTATAACAATGGACCTGAGCCTCTACAAGTTCCCAGACTGCTTCCTGAGAGAGCTGAGCCCACTGCAGGTTCAGATTCACAAAGGCACTCCTACGTCCTTTCTGTTTGAATTTTATTTTGCTGCAGCTGTTGATGTTTGTTTGTTTGAGACAGGGTCTCATGTAGCCCAGGCTGTCCTCAAACATACGATGTAGGTATGGATGACCTTGAACAACTTGACCACTACCTCCCAAGAGCCAGGATTATAGGATCCTGGTGATCCCTTGTCTTTGAAAAGTGGTTTTTACCTGGATGCACCGGGTAAAAACTATGTGCTTTTCTGTTCACACTTTCAAAAACTTTTGGACAGAAATGTGAATAGATCAACAACAAATTATAGCAAGGGTTGTGTCTTTATTTTTTATACACTGATTATTGACTTGCTCTGTTGGTAGAGCCATCACTATCTCTGCCTGCCCTGCTGCTCTCAGCTTGGACAGGCTGTTATCATCTGCTCCTTGATGCTCGTCTTATTGGAGCTCCCCATTGGATTGATACACACACACACACACACACACACACACACACACACACGCCAGTCTCGGCCTCTCAGAATGGTGACAGTTTGCCCTAGATTGTCGCTATCATTTCCTTTTCCTTTTTTTTTTTTTTTTTTTGGTCTTTTTGAGACAGGGTCTCCCTGTAGCCCCAGCTGTCCTGGAACTCACTACGTAGACCAGACTGGCCTTGAACTCACAGAGATCCACCTGCCTGAGTGCTGGGGTTAAAGGTGTGCTACACCACGCCCAGCTCTTTCTACTTTTTTACATAATAAAAGTGACATTTGGGGACTGGAGAGATGACTCATAAATTAAGAGCACTTGTTGCTGCTCTTGCAGAGGACCTGGATTTGATTCTCTGCACCCACATATCAGCTTGCAATCATCTGTTGCTCCATTTCCAGGAATCCAATGGCCTCTTCTGGCTTCTACAGGCAAATAAATCTTTTTTATAAGTGACATGTTGGGCTCTAGAGCTAAGTGGTTAAGAGCACTGGCTGCTCTTGCAGAGGACCCAGGTTTGGTTCCCAGCTCCCATGTGGCAACTCACAACTATCCATAATTCTATTTCCAGGGGATCTAACACCTTTTTCTGACCTCCACAAACATTGCACATGTGCATAACTTACATATATGCAGGCAAAACACTCATACACATAAAATTAAAATAAGTAAAAAGAAATTTTAAGTGCCATTTGGGGTTAGGGTGTGGCTCAGCGATAGAGTGCTTCTTACAATGTGTGTAGCCCTAGGTTCTATCATAAACAAAAGTGACTTTTTGGATTTCCCATTTACAAAATGTTCACCTCTTTTCCCAAACCCCTCCCATTTTCTCAGAACCAGTGCTCAGGCCTGCATCACAATAGGCTTATTTTACAGTTACTAAACAGGAACTGTTGTAATGAAACATTAACAGTTTAAGCACCTTGGTTCAAATTCTAGCTGTGAGACCGTCTGAGTCATTGAAGCTCTTGTTGCTCCAATTTTTCTCACCTGTGGAATGAGTAGATTAGGGTTACTTATTCAATGTGTAGACACCATATCCTATAGACACAGTAAGTGGCAGCCAGATGGGATTTGTTTTTATTAGATTATGACTGTCATAAAAATAGTGATACCAGCTTTGCTGCTCAAATATTGACACATGGTATGATCCAGAGTGAATGCAGATGAGCTCAAAACCTAATAGTTCACAGATCAGGGCTGATACACACATGTCACCACACAAGTGTCCTCATAAGATGGGGGCCAGAGAGGTCTGTGACTTCAGTGGGGATGTGACATGAAAATGGCAGAGAGGGCTTCCAGTCAGTCAAATTTCATTCAGTTGAGTGCTTCAGCATCACAATTACCAAGACTCTCAACTTCACATCTGTTCAAATCCCAACATTTATGTCTCTTTCATCAAAGAAATATTTTCTTTCAAAATAAGTCCAATATCACAGCCTCATCAGACAGAACTATTACAAAAGAAACTTGTAACTGCAAAATAAGTTTTGGAATGACTTAATCTCAGATATTTGACAAAATTACTATTGAGTATTAATAAGGTAAAGCCTGCCATTCTACTTCCTTGATGACACTCCCCGCCTTCCTCAAGTATGTCCAGGAAGTACCATTCTCATCCGGATGGTGGTGTGTGAGCCCCCAGCTATGTTACAGGTTTTGAGATGAATCATCTGGATGGGCATGAACTGTAATCTGGGATTTAAATCTCAAAAGAAAGAGGAAGGCAGGGATTTATTTACAGACCAAGGAGAAGAAGGGATGTAACAAAGAACCAGAGATTAGAGCACTGTGACCACAAGCTAGTTACCAGAAGCTGTAGGAAACAGATTCTCCTCTGGACCCTCTTCAGCAAGAGCAGCCTAGCTCACACCTCAGCTTACTTACGTTCAATTCAAGGCAGGTTTCTGGTCTAGAGATGTAAAAGGAAACATCCATGTTGGTAAAAGCCAACAATTTTCTGGTAATTTGTTAGGGCAGCAATTCAGAAATTAATATAATGCTATAGATACTTGGGCATGGAGGCAAGAGTCTGCCAAGGAAATAAATAGTCCCATTCCCATTAACAATAATGAATGGTTCTTAGTTCAGGGAAACCTCAGGAAGGTATTGCCAGCATTCCATACCAAGGAACAGTATTAGCAAAGACTTGAAGGCAGGAGGTAGCAAGGTGTGTGCGCATAGACAGCTTACATGATGCTCTCAGCAGGAAGCCTGTGGAGTGCTAACAGCTCCAGACTCAGGCCGTCAGAGTCAGCACAGGCCAGCTAGAGAATCCAAGGGCCACAAGTCAAACACACGTTATCACTGCTGTCAGCGATTTTCACTACAGAAAGCAATGCCTGCCTGATTGAGGAACAATTATTTTAAAGCCAGAAAAAAATATTCCCAAAGGTTTCCAATAAGTATCTACTCGACCTCTCCTAACCTCAGCTAAGACTCCAGATATGCCTGACAATCATTTATCTAAATGTTCTAGTGGGGATTAGCATAGGCTAACATCACTGGGCACATGTGACCACTGAACACTTGTAATGTACCAGTCTGAACTGAGATGTGTTATAAGTGTAAAACACATACCAGAATTTGAAATCTCCATCTGAAGAAAGAATGTACATATTTCAGTATTTTTAAAAAATTATTTATTTAATAACCATATAATTAGAAGAAGTGCTACATTACAACAGCATGGATGTATTCAATAACAATTTCCAGAGCTAAGATACATCTCTTTCAAAATCGGCTGTAAATTTTTAGGTTTGCAGTTGGATTGATACAGTTATACAATATTGTACTCAGTATAAACCCTATAAGACATAAAATTATATGAGGTTTTAACCTTTATAAAAGATATCCATTTCATTATTAAAATACACAGTTTCACACAGAAAAATTCATTTTTAATGAAATTGACACTGAGATGTACATGCATTTCTACTCTCTATATATCTGATTATTACTAGTCACAGTCGGTTACTTTCTGAGCCTCTTGGCATGTGAGCACGGATATAAAGTCATCAGGTAGATTTCAATGGTAATGTTTTTCACATCTACCAATTATTAAGGAGCAAATTTTTATGCTTTGAAGAATTATTATTATTTTTATTTTTTAATTTAATTTTATCTTATTTATTTATTCATTTTTATACCTACTTCCCAGATAGCACCCTCCCATAGCCTCCTTCCCCCCACTAGAACCCTTATACTCTGATATCCCTGCTACTGTCTACTGTGTTCGGCACCCCCAGCCATTCCCCACTACTTGCCCTTCTGGTGAATCTAGTCAGCCTATCTAGAGGTCTTTGTTTTAGGAAGGTCAGCTGTTCCTCATCTAGCAGTAATCAGTCAATATTCCTTTGGATAAGATTGGGGTCTGCTGTTCATTTTCCCAGTTCTATGCTGGGTAACTTATCTGGGAGTCCCTTTGGCCACCCTGGCCAACAACTCAAAAGAAGGTATCGCCTGTCTGGCATTGTTGCTTGTTATGTAGCCTTTAGCTATACATATTTCAGTATTTTTATGTTACCTGTTTAAATGATATAGAAGCTAAATATATTATTAAAATAAATCTTATCTTTCTGCCTTCTCTTTTCACATGGAGTCAATTTCTGTCGTCGCTCACATGGTCAGCGGGATGCAGCACTGCTCTGGGGAGCCACTATCTGTGCCCACAGCAGGTGGAATGCATGTTCAGCAAGCATGGGCTGCTGTTGTCCACAGGGTCCTTACTGTCCACTGCACTTACTATCACCATTACACAGCCTGCTTAAATAGTAAAAGATGAGAGAGAAATGGATCTGTCATTTCTGGAAAAGAATTTTTAAAAGCTAGTCACTAAAACAAATTATTATTAAGTTACATGCAGATGTGACAAATATAAAACTGCGACAAATTGTGAAAGATCTTAAAGGTCACACTATACTGAGTTTCTTTTGCAAAGGTCATTATTATTTCTACTTTACATTTAAAAAAAACTAGATGTCTATATACAGCTATGACTCAAAGAAATCATTTTATGCTAATCGGCAGGACCTATACAGAGAACTGGCATGAGCCTGGCATCAGAAAATTGATGACTGATTGTATTATTAGACATCTTAGGAAATACTAACATTTTTATTGTACAGATGTCATTTTTATGGTTCTCTACTTTAATTATTGTTTCGTTAATCAAAAGCTAGTCTTAATTGTCTTGATTTAGAGTGTTTCTTTTTCCTTTTAATTAAAAAGATTGATTTCATTTTTAACTGTGTATGTATTGGTATGGGTACTTATGTGTGGGTGCCCTAGGAGGCCAGGAGAGGGCATTGGAACCCCTGGAGCTGGAGTTACAGGAGGTTGTAAGGAATCTACCATGGGTGCTGGTAACTGAACTCAGATGCTCTGCAATAGCAACAAGTGCTCTTACCCACTGAGCCATCTCTCCAGCCCAAAAGAGCTTTTCTTACATCTCAGTTAGCTAGGAGAAATGAGAACCAAATAGCTTAAGACACTTCTCCAAAGATGTCACCTCCAACAAATGGAGTCGAAGCCTGGAGATAGGTCTCTACACTCCAAGCCAGTTGCCACTGCTCAGCACTGTCTCTTGGTTTAAAAATAACCTAGGCCAAGTTTTATAGTTACATGAAAATAACTATTTCATCATAATTCCTCTAAAGCCACATTGATCTCTACAGGATTAATTCATGTGATCCAGATAAACCAAAGACCATATAAACTTAAATTCAACTTTAAAAAAAAAAAAAAACTTTCTCCAGATGCAATGGAATTTTCCCATTTGGCCATTTCTTTCTCATTTAGAAAATGTAAGCAGTCAATACAGAACATAACTAAGCCCAACTATTGACCTCAACAGCTCGATATGGATGTTCAATATTAGTCAGACATAGCTCGGTTGTCAGATTTGCACTGAGGAGGAGATTACTGCTGCAGTTCCTATTACTTATTCCAGGAGCCAACTGATTCCCTGTGGTCCTCTGTGTAACCCGTCTGTCATATTCAAAGCAATGCTGCTTTCAAATGCAATATTGACCTTAGAGAGCAATCCTCTAGGACAGAGAGATTGTTCCTGCTCCAACAATCTGTGCTTCGGTCACATATTTATCCTGACTCTTGCCAATCACCTTGCCTTGAGAGAAAAAGGTACATGCAGTGTCCCAAGCAAGCTATGTAGGACGGGTCTGTGCCATACAGTGGAGTTTTGAGTTCTCTACATTTCCTTTTTGGAGAAACGTAATGATGTTTTTCAAGTAAACACACTGCCAAGTAAAAACATTGTGAACGCAGAGCAGTGGGAAGGGATATTAGAGGCTGGGAAGAAAGCTCAGTCAGTAAAGTGCTTGCTGAGCAAGCATGAAGATCCAAGTTAATCCCCAAAACCCATGTAAAAGTAGAGGTGTGGGGACATCCTCTTGTAATCTCAAGGCTGAGGATGTGGGGACATTTATCTCAAAGCTGAGGAGGTGGGCAAGGAGGACCCTTGAAGCTCACTGGCCAGCCATATTAGCCTAACTGGCGAACCCCAGGTCCCAGTGAGAAATTATGTCAAAAGCCAAAATAGGTGTCTCCTGAGGAATGACACTCAAGGTTGACCTCTGGCCTACACACACACACACACACACACACACACACACACACACACACACCATACATACAGAGAAGAAAGAAGAACAACATTATCTGGAAAAACTGATCCTTGTGAAATGGGAGAATAAAATTCCTTCTTCTGCAGGTGCAAAATCTCTGTCATGTGGATCTAGGAGGACAATGAGGCCAGCCTGGTCTACCTTGGAGTACCAAGAAAGTTGTGACTACAGGAGACCTTGTCTCAAAATGACCGAGAGAGAGAGAGAGAGAGAGAGAGAGAGAGAGAGAGAGAGAGAGCAATGAGAAAGCATGGGTGTAAGGTTCAAATGATACAGCAGAAATATGTTTTAGTAGAGAGTGTCCTGGCTTAAACTGCACCAGGTTCCTTGACTGGTTCCTACCAAACAGTGAAGAACCAAGACTTCATTCCAGATAAAACTTCATAATCCAAGGGTTTATATGTGGCACCTATTCCACATGTCTACTTTGGGGGCATAGTCATTTAGAAAACAATAAAATAATTTATTTTACCACTTAAGCTTTGATTGTAAGAATAAAACACTTGGTAGATGGTAATAAAAACTAAGAAACTGGCTGCTCATTAAATCATTAAGCCATGTGTTTTGTTTTTACTGGGGTGATTGTATGTTCTCGTAATGAGATAGACACTGAGGTACACAGATGGATAAGATATAGCCTGTGGTCTTAGCTCAATGTTGAACATAAGCAGGATACATATAATGAGAACACGATTGTGAAAAACCAAGGTATAAACGAAGAGGTGAAGTCATGATGAGCTGCATGCAGAGAAATGAGCTAGGTTGTACAGGATAAGCAGAACGCTCAGCTTGGGGGAGGGTATAGATGAGAACCTTAAGATGATAAGAACCAGTGATGAGACCAGGCTCTAGCTGAAGCACCTGGGAGGCTGACACAGGAGAATTGTCATGAATTTGAGGATTGCCTGGGCTCCATGATGGGTTCCAGGTCAGCCTAGGCTATAGTGGGAGAAACAGTGATGAAGACCAGCTAATGAGGAGCAACACATGAGAAGGAGGTCCAAAGAAAAGAAAAAGGAATGAAAACGTTGGCGCTCTCTGTATACCATGCTGTGGAGTCTCTTTTTTCCTAACAGCTTATGATGACAGCAGATTTGCTGTTAGCCCAGGAAAAGAGGTGACAATATCACGTGTGTAAAGAAGGATGCGTAACATCCTTAAGGATGTTTAATAGGATGCTTAACAGCACAGTGCCTGGCACTAATGAACATTCAGTATCTGCTTGACAATGGGACATGAATGTGGATGTTGCTTTGGAGGAGAGTCTTGCTGGCAAAGAGAGACTGGATTTACAGTTACTGAGATAAAACTGGCACATTAGCCAGTATAATTAACTCGTTTAGAAGTTCAGGAGAGAAGAATATCTGACTCCTAGATGTTGTGTTTATGTGATTTGATTGATTATAACATCAACCACAGTGACAAGGAGGACAACAGAATGACCAAGTTTCTATTGGAAAAGTGTTGCTTACCCACAAATGCATTTACCTTTTCTCTTTTATTTTAAATTCTATGGGGCTTTATAGTCTAGAACATAATTCTTGCCACAGAATAAGTTTTTATGTAAATAAGGTAAGAGGAGAGGAGGAGAAAATTGGAGGCAATAAGAGAGGACAGGAAGAGGAAGGATGTGAGGGAGGGAGACTAAGACGGCCTCCTGTTCAGCAGGGATGTGCACAGTCTATAAATAGATTCATTAGCATAACTCACAAATTTGATTTGCAAATTATAGAGTCAACAGTGTTGTGTAACTACATCATTAGCTCTTCCATCCAACACAGATTTTTTTCAATCAATAAATTGCTTCTTGATTGAAGAGTGCATTTTTAATATAAGCTTTCATCTATGTCCAGTGACAGTCCATTGACAGGGTTGATGTTAAGGTAGTATCTGTAATTGAAGAATTATTCTATATTAGTTTTAAAGTATCCTGCGGCAGATAGTAAATTAATAATTCCTTACTTGAATTCATACACAGAGTACTACAATGTTTTCAATATCACATTATCACTGTGCTATTTCAAGGAAAAAGGTAAAACCTGCAGACAGGTTAATAGACACAGCTAAATGAGTCTCTGAGACTGAAGGTTTCAGAACTTACAACAAAAACATGCATATTCAAACAGTAACTGCTCATTTGCCAACTCAGTGTTGAAATACCAAGTGCATCCTTCATCATTTTGATACCAACTTTGCTAATTACTTCAAATAAGAACTGAAAATACTAGCATATCACAAGAAGAAACTAAGAAAGGAAAAATGACAGAAGGTGGATAAAAAATATCACTGTATGTTTAATACATAGTGTCAAATGTAATTTAACACTTAACACAATTTTGTCTTTGACAGAGGCCTGACTTAATGGAAGATGATTGACATACGCTCCCTATTTCATCTATTGTAATGTTCTTCAATTGCCCAAGCATTGCTTAATCAAAAGACGAATTCTGCACCACCTTTGGATATCAAAGGCAAAGGTTTCTATAGCTATTACTGCATCAAAGAACTATTCTTTGAAGAACCTAAGGTGAGACATTGAAAAATCCTTCTGGGAGACATGGAAAATGCCACGTGTGTTTCCGCCATGTATCCCAGGCAATCCATCAAAAGACTAATAAAAACACAGGCCCGCACTCACTTGATACATGTATTCATTTCTCCTATTCTTTTCCTGCTTTTTCTGTGTGGCTGCTGGTCTACTAATCTTGCTCACGTGGAGTGTGGCTGGACTAAGGGAAAATGCCAGGCCTGATTAATGAGTCAGGTGAGAAAATGACCCCTGAAATGCTTTCATTTCAATAAGCCTTTTATGCTAAGGAGCCAGGCCAGGGTGGGAGATTCATCGTCATGGAAGAGTGAAAGGTGCATAATACATCCATAATGATGAGCACTCTGCATTACCTATCTGTGGCCATAATGTAGCTGGGTGAAAATTATTTAATTACTTTGTTCTGGAAACCCAAGCCTTTTTGGTTCAAAAGAAGACATTTATAAAGCCTGTTGGGATTAGAGTAATTATCACATATCCCACGTTATTCAAAGGCTGAGTGCCCCGAGACTAAATAATTATAAAATTCACATCAGAAATGACTCAACATTTTTTTACTTTTAGAGTGGGTAAAGAGTCTTTTTACTTATTTATTTATTTATTTACTTACTTATTTATTTATTTATTTATTTATTTATTTATTTTCATTCTTATTAAGGTGGAAACCTAGCCATCTGAAAACAGAAGTTGTTAGCTTGCTCCTTGAATCTAACATCTGGTAACATTTTCATCTTCTGCAAACTAGTAAAATGTTATAGTATTTTTGACAGTGGGAGTTCAGTGCCAGAAGAAATTTTATCAGTACAAAGAGACTACAAAATAGGTTTCTTACTGGGCCACAGGGTTTCTTAATCCTTATCTTACAGCATTAAAAAAAGCGCTGCGGGGAAGGTGCTATCTGCTTGTAATTTCTCTAGGAATTAATTTAGAGAGAACTCAATGGCAAAGAATGGGGGGCGACTACTCCGATACACTGTGTTAATGCCTAGAGTAAAGTCTGCCATTTTAATGTTTGGGCTATTGAAATACTTTATGAGTATTGCTACTTCTCTGGAATAGCTTTGCATGCTTAGTTAATCGATCACATCAATCTTTTAATGGACTGCATTTATCATTCATTGATTTAATATTCAAACAATACTAATTTTTATTGCCATGTGATATTCGAAGGCAAACATAGTAAATGTTATCAGTACAGTTTTAATACGGAAAAAGAAAGCCTACTGGGCCCACTGAGCAGAGCTCTCTCTCCGTGAGAGCTCAGCCAGCATGTTCTAAAGGAGCAGAAACGCTTGAAGGGAAGCAGAGATGGTCAGTGAAGCCTGTGGTGTGGGGAGCCCAGCTCTGGGTATAACAATCCAGCCTTGTCCTCTGGTTCTGGCACTTAGAAATTGCAGATTGACTCAAGTCCTCCAAACTCACATCCCTCCATTTTCTCATTTGTAAAACTGGGGAATTAAGATGTGAAGATCAAGATAATTTATGAAAAACAGCCAGAACACATTAGGTGTCAATAAACAGTTGTGATTCCTGAAGGTGGCCCGCTGTATGAAATTTTGAGTGGCAGGAGATGGTTCAGCACAGTGAAGTGCCCACACTATGCAAGCATGGGAAGAAGAGATCAGATCCTCAGAACCCAAACATATACACAAAAGAGCTAGAAACAGTGGCACAAGCCTGTAATGCCAGTGGTGGGAAATTGAAGATGGCACAAATCTGAAGCTCACTGGACAGTCAGCCTAGCCCCATCAGTGAACATCAGTCAGAAAATAAAGGTAGAGAGAGACAGAGGAACGATACCTGAGACCAGCCTCTGGCCTCCCCTGGCACACATACACCTGCATGTGCACTCACATGTACACGTGCACACACACACGCTGACAAGTACATAACCCCATGCACACACACAATTTCATTCTTCTTAAAAATTTTAAGAAAAAAAATTGTAAGCATATATATATAAGAAATAAGTTTATACTTGATCATGGTTACATAACATAAAAATGAAACGTGTCTATTTGATTTCCAAAACCTCTAAATAAACCGAGGACTTAAAATCATAGAATACTTTTCTGAGGGTTATGACCAGTAAATGTTCTGATTAAAGACCTGACTCCTCTGCTGTGTTATGGAAACAATTTATAGGCCAAAAGGAGAATTGGCATCTTTTCAAAAGCAAACTAAACAGAAACTATTAAAAGTCTTGAGTAAGGAAATAAACTGTCTCCATCAAGGAAGTGTTTTCTGCAGTTCTCACATGAAAGCGAAGCAAGGAACTCATTGGTCTGTGTAGGTCTGTGTATGGCAAAGAACACTTTTCATTTTGTTGTATTAAAATAACATAATTGTTCATACTGTTTGAAACTTCTATGTGCCTGGCATGTGTTAAATGTTCTTCATCTATTGTGTTAGTGAATCTTCACAATTCCAGAAGGAAATGGAAGCTAAAAATGGTAATAATTTGCCCATATTTTCACTATTCTAAGGAGAAGAGCCTCGTGGCAGGTCTATCTGAAGACAGAGCTGGCAGCCTGTCAGTCTAAGATATACTTCCAAAATCAATTCTTTTAAAGACTCTACAGTTAGAACAACTAAGATATCTATGAAAAAAGGGTAGTAGGTTTTTTGTTTTTTTAAGAAAATTTATCTGGATTTTCCCCTGAATTAGAAAATAATATATACCCATCGCCATAGTTTCAAACACCACAATCAATGCGTGTTACATAGTTGAAAATGTACAATCACAGGGCTGGAGAGATGGCTCAGCTGTTAAGAGCTCTGGCTGCTCTTGCAGAACACCCTGGTTCAGTTCCCAGCACCCACATGGTGGATAACAACTGTCCATAACTCCAATTCCAGGGGATCTGACCAGGCCTTCTTCTGACCTCTGCAGGAACTGCATGACAAACATGTAGGCAATACACTCAAACACATAAAATTATTAATAAGAATTAATAAAAATTTTAGAAAGAAAATGTACAGTTATGTCTGTAAATACAGAAGACAATGATTACAGGAGTGAAATATTCACTACAAGAACACGTCACAGAGGTGAAGAATGGAAATAGATAAAGTTAAATTTTCCTTCAGAATGGCATCATGTTAACATAATATGGCTTGAACTTAAAGCTTTATCAAAACCATAGATCTATAACAACAAATCCCTTACTTGCTACATCAATAAGAGTGAAACTTCACACTGATTCCAAAACACAAGATAGAAAAACACTTGTCCTTCAAGCCTTGAGCAGGGAGAAAGAGCTGAAACTGGAAAATTAAGGGGCCCGTACACCTGACCTATTTTGTTATCTCTCTCTCTCTCTCTCTCTCTCTGTCTCTCTCTCTCTCTCTGTATGTGTTTGTGTTTGTGTTTGCAGATGCACTACTGTGCATGAAGGCCAGAGGACAAACTTGAGTGTTATTCTTCAGGCACTGTCCACGTACTTTTTAGAAACAGGTTCTCTCACTGGCCTAGAGCTTGCCAAGTAGGCTAGACTGGCTGCCCAGTGAGCCCCAGGGATCTGCCTGTGGGTTCTGGAGATTTAACTTGGTCCCTCATCCTTGCAAGGCAAGCACTTTACCAACTGAGCCATCTCTCCAGCCCACCAGTATAGTTTTTATCAGTAACTTCGTCCTACGCAAGAAAGGAACAGATTCTCCTGGTCACAGCTCTGCCTTTGGTGCATGTGCTGTTCTGGGTGAGTTGTTCAACTTGCGTAATGATCACATGATTTGTAAAGCACTTAGAGCAATGCACAATTCAAAGTAGATTCGTTTTTTTTTTGTTAAATCTTTTTAGTTGCATATTTAAATATTTGTATTACAAGTGATAAATGAAATAGATTAGTTGGCTACCATGTGCCAAATGATGAAATACATTCCTTCTGTGAACTAATTTATTTAATATGTTGAATAAGTTTTAAGGGTGACTACCAGGTGAGAAAACTGAGGTTAGAGAAATTAAATCACTTGCTGAATGTCATGCCGCTGATACACAATGAAACTGAGACTTGACTAGGCCATATGGCTCCAGAGACCCTCTTCTTAATTAAAACCCTGAGAACACCACTCCTAAATACAGGAAGGAAATCTCATCATTAAAGCACTGGGGGGATTGGTTCATGATAAACATCAAATGAGTTCTGAAATGAGTTTATTTTTAAATTAATCAACACAGAGAAAACATCTTACAATGTCTTTAACTCAAGAAGAATGCTTGCGTGTGTCTTTAATTTGTCAAAGACCATTAATTTAAGTCCAAAATATATGTTCCAACTCTTGAACTTTCGATACTGATTTCACTATAAACAAGAAAATAGCCACATGGATTAGCCATGACCTAATTATGTTACTTCCCTTCCTGTAGAAACTTTCCATCTTAGTAACTAGCTTTTCATCAGACTAAAGTCAACCCTGTCTACCCTTAGTTATCCTCAGGCTGCACACTCAGAAATCCACTGATAGTAACTTTCACACACTGAAATCCATCAGGTTCCATATAGCTTAGTAGCCCAAGGCTTCGAAATTATGTCAAGACAAAAACTGTTCTATGAGATGTAATTAGATATACCAAGAAAAAAAGACCTTCCCAAATAAATAAATTGGTACATTTAGCTGTTGACCAGGTTTCCTTTTTTAACTGCAGAATTTCTCAGAGCTATTAATATCTTTGCCAGTGTGTGTGATGTGAATCTCCAAGAAGGGGATTTAGCAAAGTGGCCTTTCCCACGTTTATTTGGCTATGGAGACTTCAGTCTTTAGAGTGCAGATTTATGTCTCCTGGAATTAGATGATCTCTAGTACATAGGATTTTATATGATCCCTTTTATATATTTAGACTTTTCAAAGGTAAGTAAGTAACAGCATCTTTGTTATGTAACTGAAACTAATTAGGGATACCAAGAAGCTTTGCCAAGGCCACGATTAGGAAGTGGCCTTGACTTCAAAATCAGGTCCAGTTCAGTGCAATCTGTTCTGCTCATCCCTCTACACCATGTTGCTTGTCTCACAGAGAAAAGTAGCAAAGCTATCCTAAAAGCAGGCTTCCTGCTGCTCCCCAGCCCCTGCTTCCCAGTACTTCCTGCCACCAGCATGCAGCCCCTATATTAAGAAGAAAACACTGAGTTGTGTCCTTGATGTTCTTTCAGCTTCCTCCTGCTCCTCTTCCCCAGGTAAAATTACTCCATAGATTTGATGCCTGATTCTTTGAGATTTTTTTTTATTATTATTTTTATTTCATGTGTATGAGTGTTTTGCCTGCATGTATGTGAGTGCATCCGTGTCATGCAATGCCGCAGAGGTCAGAAGAGGGCTTCGGATTCCCCTGGAACTGGAGTTAAGGACTGTTGGTAGCAGTCATGTGGGTCCTGAGACTGGAACCCAGTCCTCCGCAAGAGCAGTCAGTGCTCTTAACCGCTGGGCCATCTCTGCAGCCCCTTGATGCCTGATTCTAAGGTGAAGGCTTCTGGGGGAAAAAGTTCTGATTTACCAGAGAATGAGTACAAAAATCCCTTTCAAAGACACCAGTACTTCCTAGAAATATTTAAATGTAGACACAAATTTCCTTCAGAGAAATGTGGGTCCCTTGACCTATATAAGCCGTATTGAGACCTTTCCTACTCTTGGGGAGTCTGAGGTGACATAGAATGCAATTCCATTTCATTTAGGAGTTTATGAACCCTAGTTTTACTTTTCATAGCAGCATGAATTTTGTGCCTCTGGTTATAGCATTTCTTAGATTTAGACGAAAGCTTTCTCTTTTCTATTGTGTTCATGAATGGACAGTTTCATACACGTGTAATGTCATGTAATAGTTTATTTGCTATAATAGCACTCAGACATTTCTTCTTTCTACAACTTTCATCTCATTAAATATTACAACAGCTATACATTTGCTGAGCTTGCAGTATGTTGGATGATTTACCTTTTCTTTCTCCCTAATCCTGGAAACTCTGAAAGATGTGCAAAGAAAAAGAATGCTCTAACTTTTCTAAGTAAATTAGTCTAGAGTCAAACATAGTTGGGAAATAGTTAATCTTTACCTCCTGCACTCCAATCTAATATTGTTGTTATTGTTTAACCCCAAGGAGAAAAACATATTAATCTTTTATACACACATAAAAGTTTAAGAACAATGGAGATTTCTTTTTTGTATTTTCTTTACTATTTTTATGTGTATGAGTGTGTTGTCTGCATTTACATGCACCTGTGCAGTGCAATGCCCGTGGAGGCCAGAAGAGAGAGTTGGAGCCCCTGGAACTGGAGCTACAGACGGTTGTTACCTGCCACGTGGGTGCTGGAATTTGAACCTAGGTCTTCTGCAAGAGCAACCAGTGCTCTTAGCCACTGAGCCATCTCTCCAGCCCCCTGGACTTTTTCTTTAATGAAGGTCTGATGGTCATTCCCAGGCCTACAGGTAGCACTATTCATTTTAAGTTTCTATGGTCTGGAATTATCCAGAGACTTTCAAACATTCACTCAGTGTCCATCTACCTCAGAGCTCTCTTAAGTTGACATTGATGGATTTACTTTGGTCAAATACATGCAGCGCTTTCTAAACTGCAAGTAACAAGAGCCAGACCCTAAACATTATGTAATAAAATAGCCTTTTCCCCTTCTGTTCATTTCTTGTCCCTGTGTCTAAGATTACATCACCATTTAAACGGGTGATATTTCTTATTTGCCACCACTGATCTGCCTTGAGCTTCTGAATTTTTTACAATAAAGCCTTTTGAAACCAGATTGAAAGTAAAGGCTGGGGAACTATTTATGTGGTGAAACTAAGCACATGTCCATTTTCCAACTGCTCCTTTTGGGATTATCATTTAAATATATATGGCTTACAATACAGAATACAAGAAGAGGAAAACAGAAAGCTCAAATTTCCTTCAAAGTAAGCACACAAAATATTTCAAAATAGTTTGTTTAATAAATTCCAGTGCTTTACATTTTACCACACAAGAAGGTCCACAGCACGCAATCACCTGCCTGTAACGGAGGACTACTTTTCCAAAGCACTGCCATTGATTCCTCCGTGTTACTGTTAACTAACACGTTACCCAAAGAAACTTATTTCTTTGTTTTCTATTTCGGTCAGGTTTATAGAATTTTTAAGAAATGTAAGTCAATATAGTGTTTGAACTTGCTCAAGTGGATGGAGAGGGAAAACAACTGCACTCAGCCCCAATCAGATGAAAGCTTAGAATATGTGTTCTGGGCCAGTTGCTGAAAAGAATGTGTTGAAATAATAAGGGTAACTGGGAGAAGAAAGAAATGGGAAACACAGAAAGGAACCATAGGCTCTAACAAGTCCAGTAAAAGCTCTGTGTTTGATTAATATATTCCTCAATTCTTAAGGATAAAGAGATCATTAGCAGCCAGCTCATTTGTAATATGTGTTTTCTATTTGATGATTATCATTTTTTTCATTCACCCAGAAACTATGTAAGCCATTAATGGCAATCTAAGTTTAATTACATGTTAGCTGACATGTTTTCAAATTCAAGGGAGACTTGTTGCCCTATGACAGCTAACATACAGAAGAGGGCAGACTACAGTCCTATCAAGACCATTCCTAGTACATATAAGCCTGAAAAATAAAACATAGGGACTTTATGGGGGGTGGAGGTAGGACCAATGAAGACTGGGATATTTAATATAAAGTGTAAAACTTGTATTATAAAGAGGTCTGTTCCTTTGGGAAGAGTCCTCTTTCAGGAGGATTGGAGAGATGGGAACACGTGGAATGAGCAGTGGAAAGACAGTTTTTGCTCTTTGATGAATCTTAGAAAATAACATCAATGCAGTCACTGCTAACAGGGTATCAAACAGTATCTTATACCAAGCTACTGATTTTGTGAGTTGATTGGAAAAATATGTGAAAAACAAGCTGAATTCAAATAATAAAAAGAAGGAAAGTGGTCTTTTAAACAATTTTTATTATCTTTATTTTTATGTGTATGAGTGCGTTGTCTGGTGTATGTAAGTGCACCTGTGTAAGACCATAATCTTAATGGACTGTGGTAAGATAGGTTTTATAGTGTCATAATGCCTCAAATTTTGAAAAAATTAATTATCTTAACCTCAGTCCAAAATATTATGGTCTTACATGGGTGCACTTACAAAAATATTTTTTCAAGAAAAGATAATGGTCAGCCAGGTGTGGTGACACATGCCTTTAATCCCAGCACTTGGGAGGCAGAGGCAGGCAGAGCTTTGTGAGTTAGAGGCCAGGCTGGTCTACATAGTGAGTTTTAGGCCAGTTGGGACTATAGGGAGACCCTGTCTCAAAAAAGACCCCAAAAGAAAGGAAGAAAGAAAGAAAGAAAGAAAGAAAGAAAGAAAGAAAGAAAGAAAGAGAAAGGAAGGAAGGAAGGAAGGAAGAAAGAAAGAAAGAAAGAAAGAAAGAAAGAAAGGAAGGAAGGAAGAAAGGAAGAGAAAGAAAAAGATAATGGTCTTCTTCGACTCAACTTCCCCTCTTTGACCTTTTGCCTTTATGTTAGGCATCGTGGGGTAGCTATAGGCATATTTAGTATAGAGACAAGGAGAGTTTGAATTGGGACTATATTAAGTTTGGAGTGTCTTCAGTCCAGATCAAATCTGACAGATAGAAATTACACCATAACCCATGGAGGGAAAAATTTAAAATAAGAAGTTACTACCTATAAAAATGAAAATCGAGTAACAGGAATTGGCTAATTAGAAAAAGAACTCAGCTGAGCTCATGTCTATAAGCCCAATACTTGGGAGTCTGAGACAGGATGATCATGAATTCAAGGACATCCTGGCTTACAAAGTGAGTTTGAGATCATCTTAAGCTGCAGTGTAAGACCTAGTCTGAGAGAGAGAGAAAGAGAGAGAGAGAGAGAGAGAGAGAGAGAGAGAGAAAGAGAGACAGAGAGAGACAGAGAGAGAAATGGAGAGAGACAGAAAGACAGAGAGAGACACAGAGAGAGACAGGGAGAGACAGAGACAGATGGAAAGAGACAGAGATAGAGACACAGAGAGATGGTGAGAGGGAAGAAAATATCAACCCTCTGGGATACCAGGGAAGGCGTTCATGAGACTATGTCTTCAGAAGACACTGCGCTATGAAGTCACCCAACTAAATGTTGGCCACTGTCCAGTGCATGAGCTTAGTACTAGAGAAGGTGGCAGAGCTGAGGGATCACCAGGCAAAGTGGTGAAGCGTCTGTACAGCAGTGACTGGGTTCTGTATCAACTGTTCATAAAACGCACTAGAAACAGGAAGCAAAACCTCTTTTTCCTGTAATGTCTCTCCTGTGTCCTCTGCCATCAAATCTTAATGTTGTGACAGCTGGCAAAGGAACTACATAATGGGCCTAGATCCTTTCAAAAGAGCAGACAGTGAATTTACAGCTGAGAAGCAATAACTTAACAACTGGCACAGACAACTCCTTTGACTATTGAGCTTCTCCACACATCTGTATTCTCATGCACATTTGATTTCCAGTATGTCAAGTAAATGACTTCATATTCCTTCCTTGAAAGAGACGTCTATCTTGTATTTACATTTTCATTCTTTCCCCAAAATGAGAACCACAATCCAGTCATTATAACCGTCACTATTTTTAGTAATTGTTCCCTGTATTCGTTTGAATTCTCACTGAAAATACTATTACATAAAGACTAAATTATAAAAGTAACATCCACCAATTTTTACATGAAATGCTAATAGGAGTGTATTATACTTGGAACCAGACAGACACCATATACCTGAGTTCAGCTGTGCCCATTTGCAAAAGATCATTATAGCTGGGCTTGTTGACTATTGACTGTCTTTCTTTGTAGGAGGAACTGGGAGGGTTATGGGTCCTTTACCTGAGCATCGGGGTCACACCTCCCAACCTGTGGTGGGCAATTTAATCCTAATTTCACGTGGCCTCTGGGAAAGACTAGAGCTATGAACTAGGGAAGACTAAGGGAAGGGGGAGCTCCATTTAGGTGGCTATGGGGAAGTCATCTTCCATGGTGGATGAAGACTTTCCATTGTGGTCTTGATGGGGGGAGTACTCACTCTCCTGTAAGTAACCTCTCACTCACTACTCTGCAAGCAAGACCAATAAATGTACTGGTTTCCCAAGATGAACTTTGGTAGCATCATACTTTGGATTGTTGTTGGGACCTTAGGAGGAAGAGGTAGATGTCATTTGCATCTCCCCCAGAGAAGAAGTTTTAGCATCAGAAGGAGAGAGAAGGAAAATTGATAAGGGAAGGTGACATACACGTCAAGAAAAGAAAGTCTGGAAACTACCTTGTTTCTATAATTGGACCTGAATTGGTTGCTAGCTACAGCTTCTTTCTTTAATGTCCATTCTAGAGTCTCTGTCCTCAAGTAAAAGCTCAGTTGATCTGGGTTCTTTTCCTGATGGAATTATCCAAAGCTTCATCACAAATGTCAGTCCTTCATTTTCCAGCCTTTTTGTGATTGCTATCATTTCCTATTAGCACTGAATTTGGGGAATGGAATTACTGATAGCACTCTAAGGAGTTCCTTGAGTTCAGACATCTGCTTCTTTCTTAGACCTCATTCTATAAAGATAGCCCAGTTTTCCTTGGTGGTCAGGTGTAAGCACTTGAGCCAAAAGATTGACTCACCATGTTTTCTTCCAGTTCAATGTGTAAAAAGTTTTAAATGTCCAGGGGACCATCTTCCAATTCCATTGAACAACTGATATGTCCTTTAGTGGTAGCATTTCCATCTTGAAGACTGAGAACTCTAAATCAGCAAAACTCAAGTGTTTTTTTTTTAATTCTGCAATCAAAAAAATGGAGGCTTTATAAATCATATTTTAGGTAGATTAAGTAATGTAACTCATCCATTGTGGTATTTACTGTCTTCAAAGTTCAAAAGGGGAGCCAGCAAGATGGCTTAACAGGTTAAAGAGGTTAAAGAGTTTGCTGTGCAGTCCTGATGACTTGAGTTTGATCCCAGAGCCCATGATAGAAGAAGAGAACCCACTTCACAAGTTGTCCTCTGATTTCTACATGTGTGCTATGGCAAATTTACACACACATCATGCACACACAATAATAATAATAATAAATATTCTAAATTCAAAAAATGCTTCTATAGGCTATATGTGGTAAGGCACAGAATGTTCTCTTTCACTCTGAAGAGGACATCTCAGTATGCTCCAGACTACTAAACTCCCAGAAATTCCACTAAGGCCCCAGATGCCTTTCTATGAGGTTCCACCCTGTCATTCACAAGTATCCTATGAAGGGATCTAAAGTCCTTGCTTGTTCTTATTCATAAAAGCCTGTCTACATGTTATCAATGGAGTGGCCCATGTGATGTTTTGTGGAATACTGAGATAAGTTTATTGGTTTTCAGCTACTTCTATGCATGTTGAACATAAGTAATTGTTCTTAAGCAGGAATAATTTCCAAGTGTCACAGTGCCTACTCACTGAACAAAGAAGAAACACAGTGTAAAATATGCAGAAATGAAGGCCAGTCTTTGGAAATTTCTTGCAGTCATCAAATATATACATATGCGCAGGTGGAAAATTCAGCTCTCAGAGATGTTTAGTCAAAATGGAAGCTCTCTTTCCTATTTAATGGTAAAACACACATTTGAAAAGGTCTGACAATTTTTTCTCTTTATGAGAATTATCTAAAACTGATTCAATAGAAATTATTGTGTCTAGGTTAAAAAAAAAAAAAAACCTGTAGCTGTCCTAAAAAGAGGAAGCACAATTGTGATAGTTTACACACCCATCTATCCTACAATAATTAAAAATTTTTAGTAATCATGTAATAAAGAGACCATTCTCTATTTTCTGTATTAGAGATATAATGATTTTTTGTCATTTACAGAAAACCAAGAACATGCAAACAATTAATGAATGTTATTTTTCCAGATTTTTGATGTGTGTGGTAGCTAGCTGTCAACCATTTTATACTTTTTAACTTACTTCCAACGCGTAGTAATACTGATTATTTTCCATATTTTTCTTTAAACGGTTCCAAAATTAGCTTCAGGCTTACTTATCTTGATCTGCCCTTCTATAGATAAGACATACCGAGATTGACCTTGTAACTTGCCAAATAAATTTGTTTCAATATTGATTACTATTTAATATCAAGCGTTATTCATATCAATATGAGGCTTAAGCTCTTTTTATCCTAAGGCAATAAAAACAAATCTAAGACTGCTAATTATTATGGAAATCCTCCAGTAGTGAGCAGCCTTCACTGGAAACAACTCCTGTGCCCCTCCCCTCACTTACCCCACACTCACATACACAATGCAAAGATCTTTGCTTTTGTTAAATTCTTTGTTATTGTTATATATTTCTATAAATTATTTTAAACTTTGCTAAAACTGAAGCAAAAAAATCCCCAAGCCCCCTTTTATTTACTCAGGGCTGACCTCACAGTCCTGCCGGCAGTTGTATTTGCTATTTGTAATCATAGATTTGAGTATTTATTATGAACAAAAGCTGGCATAAAAGCAATGTGGAGAACTCTTAAAAATCTAAAAATGAACCTACCGTATGACCTGGTTATACCACTGCTTGGCATGCATCAGTACCTTGCAGAGATACTTGTACATCCATGTTTGTTGCTGCTCTTTCCACAATAGCTAAGAGATGGAAGCAACCTAAGTGCCCTTCAACTGATGAATGGATAAAAAAAAAAATGTGGTACATTTACATAGTAGAGTTCTACTCAGTAGTAAAGAAAGATGAAATCACAAAATTGCAGGTAAATGGATGGAACTAGAACTGTTAACTAAATAACACAGACTCAGAAAAGCAAATGAAGTATGTCCTCTCCAACAGCATGGCTTTTTGCGTTTTTTCTTCTCTTCTCTATTATCCTCCTCCTGGCAGCTGCCAATATGTGCAGTGTGCCTGCACTGGCACTTTCCCTTTTTTTTGTACATACTTCATATAAAAAGGGAAATAAGAAGAATTAAGGATCAAAACATAGCCTCATCTTTGGCCGTCTATTAATCTCATAGTATCTAATTATTCTTGGTAGGATTAATTATAGCAATTTAATAGATTTAAATCTTTAATTTTTAAACATAATTTAAGTTTACATTTATTGTGTGTGTGTGTGTGTGTGCGTGCATGGAGATGAGAGGACAATTTATGGGAGTTAATTCTCTCCACTATGTGAGTTCTGTGGCTCTAGGTCAGGCTTTCAGGCTTGGTGGCAAGTGCCTTTACCCACTGAGACATCTTGCCAGCACAAGAAATCTGACAGCATTGCTGTAGGTTCATATGAGCAAGGTCCCAGAAGCCTGTAAGACTCTGTTCCCATATGGTCATGCACCTCCTCCCCTGGCCTGTACAATCTTTCTGGCCCCTCTTCTCCAATGTTCCCTGAGCCCTGGGTGGGTGAAATTTGATATAGGAGTCCTGTCCAGGGACCCATAATCTGCAGACTCTTATTCTCTATGCTTTGGCCATTTGGGGCCTTTTGTGTTCATTGCCCTCTGTTTCATGAGGGAGCTTCATTGATGAGAGTTGAGAGATGCATTTGTATTTTCTCTACCCCTTGTTCCACTAGGTTTCATGAGACTTAGGTGTTGCAATTCCTTTGTAGATGTGTCACTTAGGGTTGAGCATCTCACAGACAATTATTCTCTGTGTGTGACCAGTTGTGGAACTCTGTAATAGTCTCTGTCTGTTGCAAAAGAAGTTTCTTTGATGAGTGGAGACTGGCAGACTTGTCTGTAAATATAAGAATCCATATTTAGCATACAGTAAGAAATTACATTCATCTAGGGATGTGGCAGCCTTAGGGTTTTCTCTAAGATCTATGACCTCTCCAGCCATGTGTATTTGGCTATATTTACAGTGTCACACATGAGTTTCTTCTCATTGAGTGAGCTTTAAGTCCAATTAGGTAGCTCTTGATTATCAGCAAGATAAAAGTGCCACTAGTGCACCAATATAGTTTGTTGTGCTGGGGATTGTTGTGGTTATTAGGCTTTAAAGCTGGGGTTGATCATTGATTGATGTTCTCCCTTAGCGGCTTGCATAGTATATTCCAAACTTACATACATGCAGACAATACACTCATACACATAAAATGAGAACAGTAAGTTCCCTCATGTGACAAAGGCCCAGGAACACAAAAGGTAATAAATGGCCAAAGCATAGAGAATAAGAGGCTGTATAAGGTTGGTCCTTGGACAGGACTCCTATATTAAACTTCACTCACCCAGGGATCAGAGAGCATTGCAGAAGAGGGGACAGAAAGATTGTAAGAGCCAGGGAGGAAGTGCATGACCATATGGAAACAGAGTCCTACAAGCTCCTGGGACCCTGCTCATATGAATCTACAGCAATGGTGTCATGCAAAATCAAGCAGACAAAGCCCAGCATAGACCTGGGGAAATTGGACAGCAGACCCCAATCTTAGCTGAAGAAATATTGGCAACTGATTACTGCTTGGTGAGGAAGAGCTGGTCTTCCTAAAGCAAGGGACTCTAGAAGGGTTGACTAGATCTCTATAGATGAATTTGTGCTGAAGAACATCTAGGGACAGTAACTTGGCACAATAGGCCTTAACACAAATGACAGAATGTATGAATTCCAGTGGGGTGGGCTATGGGATGGAGCCAGTGGGGAAAGGGGGTATAAAGATGATTAAGATTGATTGAGATATTATGTATGAAATATACAAAAAAAAATTTAAATTGGCAATTTGGGTAATCCCTTCAGAGGATGGCGTGATAGGAATAGGAGGTAGGAATTGGCTAGGCAGTTAGGGTAAAAAGACCCCAAAGAAATGTGGCCAGTTTCTTGGTTAAAGTCAAAATGTCTTTGGGCCTCTTAGCAACATATTCCATGGCCAAAAAATGTCAAAAGTGTTTGGGAGCTTGTGTCTAATCCTTAAAAGATTTTAGGGTTACCTCTTCAGAGGGGGGAATGTTGGAGGGGAGGGGAGTGGACATGGATTTGATCAAAACACGTTATATGCATGTATGAAATTCTCAATAAAGTTTTTGTAAAAATTAAAGAAATAGCAATAATAAAATATTCTTAAATAAAGTTTCTTACTTTACATTCTAAATACACATTTCTCATTTTTACAGATAAGTATACCTTTCACCCCTCATCAAAGAAGTTATTTTGCAACAGATGGAGACTATTACAGTTTCAGAGCTGGTCAAATGCAGAGAATAAGTGTCTGTGAGATGCTTAACCCTATGTGACACATCTTCAATGCAACCTCCACACGTAGGATGAATGCATTTCTTAACTCTCATCGGAGAAGTTTCCTTATGCAGCAGATGGTGATTAACACAGAGACCCATAATTGGCCAATGTGCAAAGAACAAAAGGCTGCAGAGTGCTTATCCCTGAATAGGACACCTATTTCAAACTTCTGCCTCCCAAGGCTCAAGGGATCATTGTGGAAGGCAGAAAGATTGTAAGAGCTAGAGGGGGTGGATGGCCACAAGGAAACAGGGTCTTCCAGAGAGCATGTCAGTCACAATAATGGTGACAGCATGCAAGCTCAATCCAGACAAAATTCCAGCATAGACGTGGAAAAGTAGGTAAGAAATCCCAAACAAACCTAAGGCTCTTTTGGCTTGGCAATTGATATCTGTTGGGAGGGGGAAAGACAGTGCTTCCAGGGATGGGATTCTTGGTGGGCTTAGTGAATGGTCCCACAACGAAGGACATTTGGGTACATAAATTAGACTCTATAAGCCATTATGTGTGTATGTATGTATGTATGTATCTATCTATCTATCTATCATCTATTTATATCTATCATCTATCAATCTATCATCTATCCATCCATCCATCCATCCATTTATCTATCTGGTATTGATTTACCATCTATCTCTCTAGAGACAGGGTCTCACATAGCCCAGTAAATAAATAAAAATAAATTTATATATTATTTATTTCATTTTCTGTATACGAGTGTTTTGTCTGCATTTAAGTGTACCATATGCATGAAATGCTGGCGGAGGCCAGAAAAGCTTGATAGATCCCCTAAAACTGGAGTTAAGGACAGTTGTTAGCTGCCATGTGGATGTTGAGAACAGAACGAGATCCTGTGCAAGAGTAGCCAGTGCTCTTAACTGTGGAACCATCTCTCCAGGCCCCACGTAGACTTTTAAGGAATTCTCTCTTCTTTCCTTATTGTTTTGTGTTTCTACCTCAAGCAAGATAAACATTAAAGCATGTATCTTTTTGTTCTTGGATGACTGATCATATTCTTATTGTGCAAACACAGTACTATTTGTATTCTCTATTTAGGATGCGGGATATGTGTGTGTATGCCTGTTAGGGTTCTAGAGAATGTTGTTTTGCTTTAGTTTTTTATCTGAAGCAAGTACTTCACCCATGGGTAAGATCTGAAAAAAATCAGGCTGATTTTATGGTTATGAATAAGCCTATTTTCCTGTTAAAGTTCATCTGATGAGAATATGCCTTAGAAACTCTTAGTTCGTGAACATCCAGCAACCAGAAGAACAGAACAGTTAGAAACATGAATACTAGTGCTATCATGGTAAACTAGTGGACAGGGAAGTTGTGGAGTCCAAGTTCTGGGGTGTGAAAACAAGGAAATTAAAGAAGATTCGTGGGCTGCTGGCAAATGAGACATGTTTTATTTTCTCTGGGTAAGGGCACACAGGTAGCTATGCAGGTGGCCTCTGGGTGAGAGCCATTGATCCCAAGGGCTTTTGTAAGAAATCATATAGTGGTAGCTTCTTTCCAAAACTAGTTAAGAGATTACACCACTGTTTACTTTTGGGGTCCCAGGATTTCCAGTTTCAGTCATTTTGTGCTGAGTCATAGACCTCCGAATCTCTAGCATTATCCATTTTGGTTCTACTGGAAATCCATATCAACGCCAAGTTGTCTAAACATAAACAGGCCTTCATGGCCTTGATTTCCTTCGAAGGGTTAAAAGGAAGAAAATGAAGATATTAAAGGAAGACAATGAAGATATTCAAAAATATTTTGGATAAAAGGAGAGTAATTTAATGAGGGACTGCTTGTTAAAGTCAGTTAAGACCTAAGGATTGAAATTAAAGGGTTACTTTGTACAGCACAGATCAAGAAAGGGTCTTTTCAAAGGTGCTTCTCTGGATAGAAGTTCTAGCTATAACTGCTCAGAATGAACATCCAGGACCAGTTGATATTTAAAGTTCCTTTTCTCCTGAATTTCTACTTGGAATGCAACATGATGTAACATAAAGGAAGATGTTGTAAGACAAGAGAAATGGAAAGAAAAGGAGCAGAAGGGAAGAAAGAAGCAAAATCTATAGCTTGGGCTGCAGTATAACCAATTATGGAGCTCAGAGTAAGAGTTACAATCTGCTGTTTTGGGTGGATGAACCTGACTTACAAATCATCTTCCTTTTACAAAAAAACTTCATATGTTTATCATTTTGGGGGTTGTGGTGGTTTGAATGAGAATGTCTCCCATAAGCTCCAAGTATTCGGACATTTTGTCCCCAGTGGGTGGTGGTGTTCCGGGAGGTCTTACAAGGTGTGGTCATGCTAGAGGAAGCTCATCAATGGAGGCAGGCTTTGAGAGTTCTTAGGCCTTGACAGATCTCCAGTCCCTCGCTCTTGCTTCCTGTACCTGCTTGAAGATGTGAGAGCTTAGCTTCCTCTTCTCCTCCAGCCACCTCTGCCACCATGCCACCCAGCCATGATGGACTCTTTCCCCTTTGGAACCATAAGCTCAAATAAACTCTTCCTTTTATAAATTCCTTTAGTCATGGTGTTTCCATCACAGCAACAGAGAAGTAACTAATAGAGGGGTGGTGGTGGCATAGCAAGTAAAAATCAGAGGACAACCCTTAAGAGTTGGTTCTCTTCATCCACCTGTGGGATCTGGGGATGGAGCTCAAGTTGTCAGGCTTGGTGGCAAGTACCCTTACCCGCTAAGCCATCTCAGAAGCCTTATTTTCTTTGATTTTACTGCAGTTAACAGATAAGACTGTGAACTAAAGGCATATTCTAAGGTAAACATCAACAACAAGAGACAGGCAGTACTTTGAGGATATACTAAAAGAGCCAACCCACCACAGTCAACCTGTTGGCCCCTCCACCCAGATCTCTTTCACTCACAAGCAAATGCTTAAAGTCTCGAAGTAAAAAGTGAAGTAGCCAAGCTGTGAGTTATTCATTCAGCTGAGTTCTGTGCAGATGGGTGCCTCTCTTCCCTGTCCAACTGAAAACATAAGACAGCAGCATGAAAATGACTGGTGAAGCCTGATGTCTACAAAAAGAGGAAATTGGCATCTTTTTTTTTGGTTGTACATTTCCTTTGGAATCATTCTGCTACTCTGCTTCTGTACCTATTTGAACAAAGAAGAAGAAAAAAAGTTGGGGAGGAAAGGACAGGTCATCTGCACAGCATACTACAATGAAACAGTTCTGTGAAACCTGCGTGCGGTTGGTTCCATGAGAAGAGCTTGCCATGAGTCAGGTGGACAATAGGAAAGTTTTGCAGGAACTCCACCCAAGAGAACTGCTAAGAGGTTTCTGCAGCAGGGGCCACAGGAGGCAGGCACTGGGTAGAGAGTAGGGAATGGCTGGATCAAGCTGGAGTCAGATCTCCAAACCTATGAAATGGGCAGTCCAGTCAGTTTGCTTCCTTGGGGACCCTGGAGAGAGCCAATATTTGAATGCTTGTTGCCAGAGGCATATTTTTCATAAAGTCAATAAAACTTAAAGCTCTCAAGATCTGAGAAGGGATCTGAACAATGTTTTGATATAATACGTTTTGCTGCAGTTTTGTTTTAGAATATGTTTTCATACTTGTTAAGTATAATACTGCTACAAAATGAGTGTTTGTGTCCCTGCAGAATTCACAAGGGAAAGGTAAGTCTTAATCAAACTGTGGTTAGGAGATGGGGGCTTCTGGAAGTAATTAGGTCATGAGGTACCCTAAGGGAGGGGAAGTAGGATCTTTATAAGAGAAAGTGGCTGGACCATGTGCCTGCCCACTTTCTTTCAGCCTTGTGAAGGTATTAGTAGATGTCGGTTCTCTCCACACACCTGATCTGCCAGTGAGTGCCTCGCTCTTGGGCATCTCAGTCCCAGAATATGAGAAACAGATGTTTGTCTACACTGTCAATGATATATTTGTTACAGCAGCTCAAATTGACAACACAGCTTTTGTAACCCAAATCCCTTAAGATCACCCTACACCTAATTTAGTTTTTATATATTTGTTTATATATTTATTGTGTGTGTGTGCATGTGCTCACAGTGGAGGTCAGAGGGCAACTTGTGGAAGTAGGTTCTCTCCTTCCACCATGTGGGTCAAACTTAGATCCCGGGGCCTGGTGGCAAGCCCCTTTACCAGCTGAGTCCTCACCAGCTCCCTTTTGTCTAATTTAATTTAATTCTGCCCGTGTTGTGTTGCATACTGAGATGTGGTTGAGAGGAAATAGAATTGGTAATCTACTGAGTTCTGGGTTAGAGAACATAGCTATGTAGGTCTCTATAACTCCTCATCATAGCTATGTGATTTCTGGCCCACCTAGAATAGAGATAATTTTATAAACGCTCATAACATCCAGTACACCAACTCTTCCAGTGCTGTGGCATGAAGGCATGGGGCAGAAGAGCATGTCATAATATAAATGAGTTCCAAACTCTCAGCATGAACAATGTGTGAGAGGTATGAGAGAAACCAAATTTTAAATGTTTGGAACTAGATACTATCTATATACCTCCCCAAAATAGCTCATATTTGAAATAAAAAAAAGAATTACCTAAAATCTATTTGATGTTTCTAAAAGATGTTATAAACAAAAGAAATTTTTCCTGCACTCTGAAAATAATTTTAAAGATAAGTTTTCTATAGAAAAATGAAATTACAAGATTGTTTTCACATCAAGCAGAAAAAGGAAATCAAAAAAGTAGGGAAAATAGTTTTCTAAACATTTTTTTTTTCTGATGTTTTCTAATTTTATCTTACATTTGGGATTTGACCAATTTTTTTCTGGAAAGGATTTAGCCCAGGATGGTGTTAAACTCACTGTGTAACGCAGGCTGGCTTTGAGCTTGCAATCCTCCTGCCTCAGCTTCCCAAGTGCTATGATTTCAGGACCACGACACCACACTCAGCTTTTACCATCTTTTCATTGTTATAATTTGTGATTTCTATTTTGAATATTTATTTTCTTACCTAATTTTTCATTTCCTTGAAGAAGTTTTCTAAAACTGGTTCAGGTTGCTGCTTCAATAAATGCAAACTCCAGTGGTGTGTCCTGACAACAGCCAGTTATTGTTAGTGGGGACACAAGCATCATGTGAGACGGTCACCATGATGAGTCATTAAATACGTGACAGTGCTCTCCTCCCTGTTCCATTTCCCAGCATCCTGCATCATAGGTTTTAGAAGGAGGATACATCCTCACACCACCCCTCCTTCCTCTGCCATAAGGAGCAGGTTGTGGAAACTCAACAGAAAGACTCTGAAGTCCCTCCTTTCTTTACATCTTTGCTAACTTCAGCCCGAGGCATAATGCAGACTGAAAAACGCACGCCTGTAGTCCCAGCACTTGGGAGGCAGAGGCAGGCGGATCTCTGTGAGTTCAAGGCCAGCCTGGTCTACATAGTGAGTTCCAGGACACCTGGGGCTACAGGGAGATCCTGCTTCAAAACAACAACAACAACAACAAAAAAAAGTCTATAACTTGCCTTTGCAATTGACTAGGTCTTGGCCCAAAGCAATAGCACAGCTGGATTAGAAAGTGGGGAGCAATATCTGAAGGGAGACGCAAAGGTAGAAATGAACTGTGGGAAGAGGCTTCAAAAGAGAGGAAAGCCACGTGACTTCTCTAGCTAGAAAGACTACAAGAACATCAGCATGGTCAAGTGCCACGTACACAACAGATGGAATGCTGGATTGGGAAGTAGCTTACCCTTGGGTATGCCGATGAGCTTCTTTCATCTCAACTCACCTTCCCTGATAAGTTTTCTCCACTTTCTCAGTATCATTAGTTCTGTATCAATTCCCATCATTTATTTTTGTTTACTAAGCATAAATTTCAGTGACTCATGCTCAAAGTGTGAGAACAAAGTGGCCAGGTTGGACTGGATAACCCTCAGACCCTTGCTGCACATGCTGAGGCACTGAGGTAACCCTGTGCATAGTTTGAAGACTCGTTTAGGTAGGAAGTTCCCAGCTGTTGTGGCACCTGTAGCCGTCACTTCCTGGAAGTGAATGTTGTATGACTATGTTATAGTCATTTTGGCAGTGGTTAAAAACCAATCCATATCTATGCTCTTTCTACTTCCCAAAAGCAGCAGTGGGGGAAAAGAAAACTCTGCTGGTATGATAAATAAATGGAAATTCAGTCACATTAGTCTACGTGACGGGTAAGGCAATTGTCTACTCATCTGGAAAGTCACCTCACCAAGGTTTTATCCCCTACCCTGCTCAGTATCTCTGCTCTTCTCTCATTTGTTGCCAGAATGAATTCCAACACCTCTGCAACCAGAGAAATCGCTCAGTGTCAAGATGTTTTCTCCCTGAAAAGTAAGAGCAAAGGATACAGAGATATTATGAGGGCTTTGAATAGGCTTGTATTTTAGTTCAATGGTGAAGGTTCTCCAGAGACAAAGGAGAGAGAGAGGGAGACAGAGAGAGAGAGAGCAAGAGAGAGAGAGAGAGTGTGTGTGTGTGTCTCATACAATTATGAAAGCCATGTCTCATGGTACATCATTCACAAGGTGAGAATCAGGAGACTGTGGTGTTATCAGAAAACCTCTCATGTGTGAGGATGGGAGAGAACATGTGCTACAACTCAAACTAAGCAAGGAAATCTCATCTTCTCTTACCTCTTCTATTCAGGCCTTGAATGGACTTCACGATGCTATTCTCATTAATGACGGTGGAGTGCCTACATTCAAATGCTAATTTTTCTCAAAAACATGCCCAGAAATAATGTTTCATTAGCTATCTGGGCACCCCTTAGTCCAGTTAAACTGACACACAAAGTGAATTATAACACTAGCCTTGCTCTACTATGATACAGTTGATTATTAGAGAATGTGGATTGGTGCAAAATATCACATAAATGACACCGAGATCATCATTAATCTGTATAAATTAATAATAATTAATTTAAAAGATCATTTATTCCACTATTAACATCATTGCAATTTAAGTGCAAATATATCTGGAATTGTAAATGTTCAAGCACATAAGAAGTAGCTATTTTTAGTTTGGCAACATGTAATTCCAATTAAACCTAATCTTATTTGTGAATGACTTTCTGGCACTTTGACAGACTTGGTGCCTGGCAGTCCCAGTATATTAAGAACTGAATTAGCCAACATTAAGTGAGACTGAAAATCTGGATGTGATAGTCAATCTTGTTTGTCAACTTGATTGGATGAGAAATCAACCCAGAGACATGCCTCTGAGTGAGTCTGTGAGGGTATTTCCTCAAAGGATTAACTGAGGAGCAAATACCTCCCACACCCCCACACCCCCACCCTATCCCCGACTCCCCGCCAGCAGCAGCACTTTCCTGCCTGTTTGCTCCTTGCTGCTGAATGCATCTACCTTGCTGTTGCTCCTTCTGCTGCCATCCTTCACCAGGTACTTAGCCTTTCCAGTATATAGAATTTAGAGTCCCCAGTCCATATTGTGTAAGTCAATCAGATAAGTCTCCTTTATAACATATATTTATTCAGTCAATTCTATTCCTATGGGGAACTCTAACTAATAGAGTCCTAAAAAATATACAATTACTATGTTCCAAAATAGGTTTCCACTTTATTAAAGAAAGACATTTTTGCCAGTTTATTAAGAGCATTGGGATCCTAAAATATCCACATGACAATCTTACCTTCCCTTTGATGAACCATTATTCATTTCCTTGATGGTTGTAAGTCCCACTTACTCTGACATCCCTGTGTTTGTCCTCAGAGATCACTACCATGAGCCAAATAAGAAAGCCTGGAGAGAAAATTCTTCCATGGAGTAATTTCAGGTTAATAGTCTTTCTAATTAGGAACATCATTTCCACACTGAATCCTGAGTCATGTATTGTTATCCTAAATCTTTCACAAACCTCATGTTACTTAGTTGTGGATCTAAGAGAGTAAAAAGTTGACTCCTACCTATATGATATATTTTGAAAGCAAGCGGATTCCTCACTTTGTCAGTTTTACAGTAGTTACAATAGTAGGCCATATCTTGCCCTTACAACCAAACTCTGAAATAGGCATTTTTGTCCCTATCATAAAGAAGCCAAGGCTTGGAGCATTGGCACCAGCCAAGTAGCTTCTAAGCAACAGAAAATGAAATAGAAACTATTTATCTGATTACAAAACTTATGCTTTTCCAGACATCTTGTCAGAAATGGGTAGCTAATGATAACAGAGAGTAACATTCATAGATGAGTAATATTTTGAGAGTACTATTAAGATTTGAATCCAATGCGTGTAGTTTCCAAGCATTTACAATCCTACTATGACCCCTGACTATAGAAATCTTTCCCTGACTTTCCCATTGAACCTATTTATAAAGTCCAAAGTATTTTGATAGCACCTTCATCACTGCACAATCATTATAAAATGCACGTAAATTATTTTAAAGGCATAATAGATCTCCATAGACATGCCCATAGATTAAGTGTCAGAAATGAAATATTACATCTCACCTTCATAGGCCTTTTGGAGAAGACATGAAGACAATTACCCAGAGTTCTGTGAAGTGCAATTTATGATATTTCAATTCTAGTGGTTCATCATTTTTATTAACAATTCTTTTAACAATGCATGATTTGGATTCTTAGAGTGGACTATGCCTCACCTGTCACCTAGTGATGACGTCCCAAGCAATCAGATTACATTTGTGAACCAAGGAATTCCCATCAGTAAGTATCATCATTATAAGATCCTCCATGTTTTGGAAAGAAGTATAATCTGTGGTGGAGCATTTTGCAAACTCCTTGCTCACATCTTGAAATGAAAGGATTCTTTCGAGTTGTTGATGCTGAAGAAAATGTGATTATCAATCAGGAGATTTTGATGTTGGCTCATGGACGACAGTTCTTTAGAATGCCAGCACGGCATTTCAAATCTAAATGGGTGAAAGAATCAAAGAAGTCAGGTCCACTCCAGCCTCCTGCCTAGCAATGCAGAAATGAAATACCTGCTAGTTCAACTTCTCCATATTCAGAAATACATACACAAAGCTTAGTGGTCTCTGGGCAGCAGGTGACCTGTAAATTCCCTCATCTGTTTGGTTCTGCTCTAAGAGCAGTCTTACTGAGCTCTGTGATACTGCTGTTTCAGAATTTCCTATGCTGCCTCTTAGCCTTTCAAAGAATAAGGGAATCAATAAAGTTTCTTCTGTTTGTTTATTGGCATTTGGTATACAGTCACTTCAAATCCTTTCCATGCAGGCGCCAACAGCTGAGGGAGAGCAGACAGGTAGAAAAGCATTTCTTTCTTTGGGAGCTTCGTTCTGTCTTCCCTATTCCCCGCGGCTGCGTACAGAATGATTTAGCAACACAGCACAGTGAGAGGGATGTCATGATGGGCTCTGACATGGCCTGCCTAGGATGAAGCAAGGGCCAGAATCGAGGTGATTGCTGGGCATGCAGGAGACAAGACAGGCAGGCGTCTCAACAATGGGACTTGTTTGCCAGCAAAGCTTTAGTTCCTTAAATTTAGAGAGATAACGTTTCTAGCCATGATGTTCATATGTTGTCAGGTTAGTCAAACAAATAAACCATCACTTTTGACTGTTGCTGAAGATTCTCTGAGCCTATGGCTCTCAGAAGCATTCTTATAAATAAAGCCACTCACCAAAACTACTGCTTACAAAACTGGTCCTTTTTTCTTATTGGGTTATGCTTTAAGTCAAAGTCCCATTTTGCTTTTTAATAAAGATATTAAATATGGATCACTGAAGAATTGTTTCTTTGACGACAAATAGGTTAACTTGAAGGTAAATCAAATTTATTTTTGCTTTGTTTACTAAAAATGGGGACAATTGCTCTACGTCAGAAAATCTACACAAGGAGGAATGCTTTCTTCTTGGACATAGGTATAACATATAAAGTCTATTGCAATTCTCAAGGTAGACAGCGAATGGAGAGCTGCCAAGAAAGATGTATTATATTTATCCCATTTTAAGCCAAGAATGATATTGCTGTAGAGCATGATGCTCTTTAGGGGGAAAAACAGTAGTTGTTCTTGCTTTCAGCTATAAGGCTCCAACTAAACAGGTTATGAATAGTTTAACACTGTCAAAGGATGAGTGACAGAGACGCAGTAGTGTTCTCCGTGGCTCTTTCCTAGGGCTTATAATTACAAACTCAGAGGTGCCTTGGGTCAAATGGAAAGAACCTCCTCATTCTGCCTGCACAGGGAGTGAATCCAAGGAGTGAAGAACGTAAGAGAAAATGCTGCCCAATGACAAGAGTGTGTCAGAGTCAGCCACAGACATAAAATTCTTAGTGATGAATCAGAGCAATAAAGGTGCAGGGGAATTGGTCTGTACCATGAGGCCATGAAATGAGCCAATAGCAGACAGAAACTATCAGGACTTGAAAAGGAAACCAGAATTAACTGGATGGCAGCCGCAAGATGCAAGTAATAATTTCAGTTGTTGCCAAAGCACACATGTTCCTGAAGACAGCTGAGACAGAGCTCACTGTCATAATTTTTACTAAAATTAATAGCATCGATACTTTTAATTCCATAGCAAAAATTCAGTAATAGCTAAGCATGTTTTAGCAGAGAGCCTTGAAAATGACCAAGGAGATGTAAATTGGTCAAGTGGACTGTCTTTGGCAGTCAAAGAAAAAAAAGAGAAAAGAAATAAGTACATCTACTTCCTAATACTCTAAGGGGCTGGTCTGCAGAGCTTCAAAAAAGTAGTTTGTTGCAGTATTCTGAGAAAACATTTAGTAATGACTTTAAGTTATTGCTTTCGATCATTCATTCAGGAGCTCCTGTAGATGTTTGCTGGCCCATTGACAAACAGGTGTTCATTATTAACAATAAATTTTTGATGACTTTTGTGTTAGCATGTGCTTGGCCAGGTGAGAGCTTTGAGCATTTTCCATTGTCTCTGTGCCCTTAAGCCTTCCACTGCAGCGCTCTCCACGTGAACCCCGGGTCCCACTGCAGCCCTCTCCACGTGAACCCCGGATCCCACTGCAGCCCTCTCCACATGAACCCCGGACAGTGAACCCCGTATCCCACTGCAGCCCTCTCCACATGAACCCCGGGTCCCACTGCAGCCCTCTCCACATGAACCCCAGGTCCCACTGCAGCGCTCTCCACATGAACCCCGGGTCCCACTGCAGCCCTCTCCACATGAACCCTGGACAGTGGCATAGTGACAGTGTCCTCAGTTTACCCTGTAGTACACGCAAAGTTTCTTTTACTTCCCAGTACATCTTTCAAAGAGTTGTTGTATTTTTAAAAGCAAGTAAATATTCCATTATAAATATTTTCCTCTAAGAAGTGGCATAAAGAAATATTATCTATGTTTGTGTGTGTGTGTGTGTGTGTGTGTGTGTGTGTGTGTGTGTATGCATGTGGAAGCCGAAGGTCAACACCAGATGTTCTCCCCATCTCTCTCCCTACTTTTTGAGACAAGGTCTCTCTGACCCTGGAGACCGTGGATTCAGCTATACTCTCTGGCCAGTCAGAGCTACTGTGTCTCTGCCTCCCCTGTGCTGGAATTCTGGGCAGACAGCTCTGTGTTCAGCTTCTATATGGGTGCTGGGGATCAAACTCAGCTTCTCATGCTTACAAGGCAAGTATTTAATGAACTGAAGCATCTTCTCAGCCCATGAAATATTCAGTTAATTTTAAGTTTGTTTATTCTAATAATTCAACATTTGTTAATTATAATCTTGTATAGTTTAGTAGAACTATAGCCATTTCACTAGGTTTCTGTAAATATTTTCATGGTTAAGACTAATGGCTATAAAGTATTGCATAGTTGGACCCTGGATAGAAAGAGAGACAAACACACCCGAGTACTGATAGGAATTCCTAGAGTAATTGGACAATTGGACAATCATTGTTCACTTGAACCATGACCTTTTTTTTTTTTCTTTTTTGAAACAGGGCTTTATGTAGCACTGGTAGCCTCAGACTTAACTGTGTCGCTGAATTTGGCCTTAAACTCTTGACCTTCCTGCCTCCATCTTCTGAGTGCTGGAGTTATAATGCTGGCCTCTAACCATGACATCATGAACAGAAATACCACACTTCCATTTCCTCTGGTGGAAGGCAAATATGGCCCTTGTGGGTTCATGGGAAAGTGTATTGTTGTAGTTGAGTGGGTCTGTGTTCACTAATAGGGGATGGCAGAGGCCCCAGTTGGCTTAGGTGAATATTAAGGATGCAAGCTCACTCTGATTCTTTGTTCACTGATGACTAATCTGGAAAAAAGTTAACTTCCATTCAGAGTCTGTTTTCCTTCCTTTTGAAAAGATGATAATGTGATCTATGCTCCAAGGCTAGGGGAAGAATCAAACAGGACAGTGTACTTGCCCAAGTTTATGAAATGAAAATGATGTTAGCTACAATGATGACCAAACCTGGGAAGTGTGTCCTAAAAGAGTGTCTCCACACCCAGCTCCCACCATCACTCTTCTTTTCCTCTTCCTCATCTTTTTTTCCCATGGCTCCCGGCACTGACCAGTACAGAGTTAAATATTTTACAGATTTACAATGCAATTTAAACCTGAATGGGCTTTTGCAGGCCTCTTCTCCTCCTTTTTCATCATCTCCATCACCACATGGGGTCTTTTTATTGGGCACTTTATGCAAAACGTCTGGCAGGTACTTTACACATAATATATCTGAATCCTCAACACATTTCAAAGAAGATGGGAATCTTGGCACTTTCGTAGATGGGGAAATTGAGCCTCAGAGAGATTAACCCAGCAGTGGTAGTTTGGAGAGTGGGTGACTACCTTACATTCACGCAAGGCGGTCCCTTCTTAGTCACTAAATATTCTATATTAGACTTTACAACAAATTCCTTAATTATGTGAGGAAGAAAGAGGATTTATGGGGGAAGGAAAACTTGAAAACTGAAGCCAACAAAAGAAGAGTGGGTACAGGTTGTCCTGTCGATCCCACTCTCTATAGCTGGAGGTCTGCCTGCCTGTGGTGGTTCCACCCTGTTAACTGCCTCTCACAAGGCAAGCCTAAGGGACTGCCTTAGTGGCGGTTACTGGAAGTGTAGCTGAGGCATGCCAGCTGCTGCCATCCGGAAATGCCAGCTTCCCAGCAAGTCCAAAACTCAGATCTCTTAGGGTGATTCTTAATATACCATGGGGAAGCCCTGAAGCGTAAGAGAGTCAATTTCAGGCCCCCTTTCCCACTGAGACAAGGCAGGGGTACCTAGCCTCAGTTCATTGTATGGACAATTTAGAATGATTCCAGAACCATCTTTAAATAACTGTTCATAGTAGCATATTAACAAAGGTTAGAGAGTTGCTTGCTGACAAACACAGAAAGCAGCTCCACACAGGTCTGCCTCAAAGCCAATGACATTTCTTCTTAGTTTTGTCAGCAAGTGGCCCTTTGACTACCTGTACTCTAGCCAGAAGACCTCCAAAAGATTTTTTTCCAACCAGTTCAATTTCATTGAATTCTTGACAGTTTGATATAGGTTTGGGTATTAGTCAATTATGGGGACTAAAATGTAAAATCAGGAGACTGGAGAGATGGCTCAGTGGTTAAGAACACTGGCTGTTGTTGCAGAGGACCCAGGTTCAAATCCCAGCACCCACATGGTGACTAACATCCATCTATAACTCCAGTTCCAGGGTATCCAACACCTTCTTCTGACCTCTGCAGGCACTGTATAACATTGGTGCACTTACATACATGCAGATAATATACTCATACACATAAAATAAAAATAACAAAATATTTAAATATGTATATAATCAGCCTAAATGTTCACAAAAGAACTTTAGCTATCAGACACAGCAGTGTTGTGTGGCCTTTAATTGCTCCACTGGAAAATTCTCAGTTTTGTTACTCTGATGGAAGCTCAAATGAAGATTTATTCTGCTATCTGTAAAAGAAATAGATAATCTTGGGTATCTCCACAAAGGACGGGCAAACATATTTCTCAGGACCATATGACACCATGGTAATCAATAAGGTAGAACCTGGGAGAGTCAAGAAGTCTAAGTCCTACCTGGCAAGAACTTTCTTTTCTAGAATAACTAGGCAATGATGGATAATGGTTCTGGAGACATTAACCAGAAACCTAAAGTTCTATGGTTACATAACCTGAGTCTGATTTATGCACCCATCCACTCTCATTCATCAGGGGCAATGACTCTGACTGGTCAATGATATGGTGGGGTAATGGTGATGAGCAGAGATCCACCAACAAAGCAAGAGATCCACAGGGAGGACAGCCAATACCCCTTTGGAAAGGGGATGTTTGTTGTGCAGTGGAGCTTGACAGCTTTTTGAAGAAGCTGATCAGATCAGGTGATTCAGTTTTTTTTATTAATAAGTATTTGGTAGATCCTCCATAAATGCCCATTTCCAAATCCTTGTATTTTATGAAGGTGTAACCTTACTTGCCAATGGGATTAAAATAAGGACTGTGGCCTGAGGAGAACAGCCTAGATAAGCTGGGCTCAGTCTAAACACAGGAGGAGACTTTGAAAGCAGAGGTCCTTCTGCAGCTGCAGGAGTCAAAGAAATGGCAGGGAGAACAAGACCCCCACTTCTCTCTCTCTCTCTCTCTCTCTCTCTCTCTCTCTCTCTCTCTCTCTCTCTGGCTTTCAAGATAGAGGAATGGGCCAGGAACCACAGAAAGCAGGAAGTATCTAAAAAATAAGGAAAGGCATCTGGTATTGTACACCTGGACAACCCCCTGTGGCAGGGGAGAACATAGGCCCCAGTGGGAAGTCACTGCAATTGCTTTGTTAGATGGAAATGATGCATCTGCTAAAGTACCATCCAAGCATTTGTGTTTACACCCATAGGTTATTATAGCAGTCACTGTTTAGATGATCTTGCTTCTTGCTGTGTGTGTTTTTATAGTAGATGGAATCCCACTCAAACTGGCTAATAGCCCATGGAAAACAGATGATGCAGAGACCTGAAAGTTCATTGCCTTACCACAATAGGAGGAACATCATTCCACACTGTATTAGTCACTTTTCTGTTGCTGTAATAGAAACACTGACCAAAGCAATTCATAGAAGGAAGAGTTTATTTGAGCTTATGGTTCCAGGGGAATTACAGTCCGTCATGGCAGGGAGGCCTGGTGGCTGGAGGTGGCTGGAGCAGGAACAGCAGAAGTGAAGCTCTCACATCATCATGTAGACACAGGAAGCAAGAGAGCATCTGGCAAGGCTTAAGAACTCTGTAAGCCCACCCCCAGTGACATGCTTCCTCCAGGATAGCCACACCTTCTAAAACCTCCCAAAACAGTGCCATCATCTGGGGACAAAATGTCCAAATTCCTGGAGCCTATGGGGGACATTTTCATTCAAACCATCACACACACCTACCATCCCATTCAAGGCTCAGGGACTTTTAGGAAGAGGTTGGCGGAAAGAATGGAAGAGCCGGAGGAAGGGGTGGATTGTTAACTGGAAATGTCCTCCAACCACTATGCTAGCAAGCTATAGTCCCACCTCCTCCCCACTCTCATCAAGGAGTGCAGGGGGAGTCAGTTACCTCTCCCACCCAATCAATCGACCTTAGCTGCATGTGGGGGGAGGGGCAAAGGATATATAAGCCAAGAACACCAGGAGACACCTCTCTCACAATTTTGTGCAGCTGTTGGGAGGTCACAGGATCTGTATTTTAGTGCAGACTTATAGCATAGCCATAAATGTGGGGTGCCAGGTCCTCTGTAAATAAACCACTACCCTATGCTTTGTTTAAAAAAAAGTAAAATAAAAAAATAAAAAAAAAGGAAAGGCAAGAAAATACTTTCTGCCCTACAACTTCCAGAAGGAGTAACAGACCAGCTGACCTGGCCAGACAGGCTGACCCTGACAGACTCCTGTGGGAGCTCTGATCTTAAACTGTAAGGCAATATATTGGTATCTTTTTATTTACTATAGCAACAACAGAAAAATGAATGCAATATTATAAAGTGCCATTCTAAACCAGCACTGGGCCAAATTTTAAAGTTACAACAGTCCTTATAGTAGACCTACTTCTCACCCTAATGATGTGAACAGTCTAGGAATAGACATTCCTAAGCTGGGTGAAATCTGTCATATACATAAGCACAAGATCCAGAGGGAGCATCTTGTCAAGGCAATTACCTTCTGCTATATCGACTCTGAATCATAAAGGTAAACAACTTCTGCATCAATTTTTCTAGCTATAAAATGTACCTTTCACAAAATATAATGCATTAGTGCAATATCAGAACCTTTTATTAATGAAACAAAATAGTACTCAAAAATTGGTTTTGAAAAGAGTGACTAATAGGGCAACTTTGCTTAAGAAAGCTTGCCAAAGGAAATAAGTCAGATAAGTAGTTAGAAATGAACTAAATAAAGATAATAAAAATAAATGGCACAAAGGATAAATACTGAAGGCTGACAGGTTTTTTACAAACCACTATATAGAAATATAACTAGATACATAGACAGATAATATATTGGCTGACGTTAGGTCACAAAAATCAAGAAATGAAATATATACTTTCATTAATTGACTTAAGTATAATTTATATTTGGCTTTTATACAAAATCGGTGGTTGTCATTTATTAAATAAAATTCCATCATTATAAATTATCACTAATGGAATCCAGTCGACTTAGTGGAAACAAAGTTTTATTTTAACAGGTTGGTTGTAATGGAGAGTTCCCAATCATGCTATGTCACCCCCCAGAAATGCATCCTAAGTTATATTAAAATAAGCCAGGGAGGAGACAAAGATCCATATAGACAGCTGACTTAAAGAATCAGCCTTCTGACTTTAGTAAAAGACAATTTTCTTTCACAAGGACAAATACAGAAACTATTACTTAGTATATAATTCATAGCCTTCACTAGGATCATTTCTACAGATACTATTTTCATGTTTGAAGTCAACTTAGTTCTCAATTTTATGTCTCTCTATTGTCCATGGGGCTATCTTAATTTCTACATTATTGACATTCAGAGCTGGATATTCTTTCTCGGAGGCTCCCTTGTGCCCCTACCTGCCCACCTCTGCCTCTGGTTTTGATAATCAACCTGCCTCCAGATATTGCCAATAATGGGGCGTGGAGTGTGTATGTGTGTGTATATGTGTGTGTGTGTATATGTGTGTGTGTGTGTGTGTGTGTGTGTGTTTGTGTGTGTGTATGTGCAAAACCTTACTGGTTGAAAATCACCAGTTTAAATGACTAGTGATTCATGTAAATGAAAAAAAAATCATAAGAATATATATACCTTTGGAAACATGAAGTTGCAATTTCTGTCACCGACATGGGGAAGAAAAGAGCTTTCGTTTGCAGAACATGAGGGATGTCCTTGCAGCTAATTGTGTGACCTGTGGACCATGGAACATCACGGTGGTCACACAGAGCTCAGTGCAAAAACTAAACACTTTCATCTTCATATCTAAAATTAAAATTAAAATAGCATCATTTCTAGAAAAAATATAATATTTTGCCAATTTTGAATAATGACTGTGCTTAGTATTTTATTTTTTTTTTTTAATTATTTAATTATTTTTATTTTATGTGTATGAGTGTATTGCCTTCATGTAAGTGCACCCGTGTCATGCAGTGCCTGCAGAGGTCAGAAGAGGGTGTTGGATCCCCTGGAACTAGAGTTATAGACAGCTGACAGCTGCCATGTGGGTGTTGGGATTTGAATCCAGGTCCTCTGTAAGAGCAGTCAGTGCTCTTAGCTGCTGAGCCATCTTTCCAGCCCCTGTGCCTTATATTTTAAAGGCAATCTTATCTTTAAATATCTGTTTTTTTAAAGTAGCATAACATGTCCTAAAAATGAAAAGTACCATCCTATAAAATTCAAAACAGGTTCAAACCTGTAAAGACATGTAGCAGAGGGTCAGAGTACATAGAAAGAAGTTTCTGGGGCTCCACAGCTAAACTGCCGTGTCTGTGGAACACTGAGGGGAAACACCTTTGGTTCTTTGTACAGATGATACATCTAGAGAATGGGTGATGTACAGAAAGCCAAGGTAGAAAAGGACAGGCATTTTACACCCACATGTCCAAGGGGTGGCCACAGGGTTAGCTCTATACCTGCCGCCATTGCTGGTGTTTGAAGTTAGCAAATTAGCATTCACTTGTAACCTGTAACTTTATGTAACGTGTAACTTACCAGTAACTTTATTTAACCAGAATTACAGATTAATGACTTTGCAGAGATACAAATGTTCAAAACTCCTGTTTTTCTACTGTTTGCCACCAACTCTCATAAAGGGGGCATGTGGGTCAAGAATGTGGGTCAAATTAAGCTACTCTTCTGCATTGATGATAGATCTATAATCTTCTGTATTCTTTTAGGAAACAATGGTATGTTCAAAGTTTACCAATTTCACGTCTAGAGGGTGAGTATACTTGAATTCTTCATTTTTAAGTTACCGTAAGAATTCCTGTGGTTTAGGTATATGGAAAGACCAGATCTCAGAGTGCACTAACACATATTTGCACACACGCCCACACACAGAGGTACATATGCACTCACAGCCCCTCCTGGAACATACACAGAGGTAAATACATGCACACACACACACACACACACACACACACACACCCTAGAAATGCACACAGGTACATACATGTACACACTCCCACAGGCACAGAGGTATGTACATGCACACACTCCTCCCCCACATATGCACAGAGGTACATACGTGCACACACTCCCGCATACACAGACATGCACAGAGGTGCATAAAAAGGTTGCATGTTCTTTTTGCCCTTGGGAGGTTGAAATTTGATTTACCAAGCTAGTGGACAGGTTGGCAATTGAAATCAAACTGCTCTCTGCTTCTCAAAACGCTAGGCATGAGGGTCGTTTCCACTGATTGGTTATCCCTGGAGAGAAGTAAAGAGCAGAGGGAGAAAATGCTGTGTCCAAATGCACCTGAGTTGGCTGCCGGATCAATGGTCTGTATCAGCAGGGCTCTACTTAATGATGCTTACCCCAGTGTCACTGCTTTGCTGACAACAGTGGGTAGTGCTGGGGCTGGTGTAGAGGAAGCAGAATCTATTGGAAGGCAAAATAATTGCTTCATTTTGTGGTACAAAGATATAAATCTGATTCTCTGTGTACATGAGAGCGAGCTTTAAATCCTTAACCAGAAGGGAGCCTCACACAGAAAAGAGTCAAACATGACAGAGATGGTGCAAGCAGGCTGACTCAGAACTCCAGGAGAACCGCCATCAGGGCTCAACAGTCAGGAGTCACTGGCTCTGTGGGCAAACACCACCCAAAAGCATGCTGTCCTAGTCACACAGATTAAATAGTTGTTTTCATTTGTGCAGTTCCATGAGAGTGTTTTGACAAATAGAAGCAGAGAAAAAAACCATCGATGCGATTTACGCCTAATTTGCCTCCTTATTGCCCCCTTATTAAGGGGAAGCCTCAGAAGGGCACCCCTCCCAATTGTATCTGGTAAGCATTTAAGAACCATGGGAAATGGTAGTGGCTGGCCTGACTCAATATCCGTGCCGTGCTTACATTTTCTTTAATTTCCTTTCTTGCCTTCATTTTGGCAAGTAAAGTTGCGAAGCAGTTCGTTCTTTTCCCAGGCATGTTTTTCCAAATGCCACCAAAATTAACATTAGAGCACAATTTCTCAGAAACATTTAAGACAGTGTAGCCTTAAAATAAGGAGCTCACATGCTACGTATAGGCTTCACACCTATCTTCAGATTTCTCCACCATCAACCATCTTAAATGTGAATCAGGCAAAATGCATTATGTTTGCTTCTAAGCCCTAGAGTAAAGCAGGACCTCGTTAGGCACTGAAACTCAGTAGCACAGGTTCAATTAGCTTTAAGGCAGACCTGTTATAATAGAACAGCCAAGAGATGCACTGTCCTACTGTCTTGGTAGAAAGAGTGTTAATTCAAATAGATGGTCATCCAAGTTTTATTTAGGAACCTAAGGCAAAATGAACACTTTAAAGCCATTATCCTTTTATTCTTATTTTAGTTTTTGTAATGCTAAGGATGAAACCCAGGGCCTTGCATGTGCAAGACAAGTATCGTACCACTGAGATGCATCCCCAGCCCCCACTATCCTTTTAAATGAAGCATTGTTTATCAATATGTCAATATTTTACTTTCTTTTTGACTTCTTAACATTTTTGTCATCCACTGATGTGCCTCACACAAGCTTATTCTGCTCATATCATGGACAGGAAATTATTTTCTTCCCTGGTTATGGGACTGGGTACATTGAGCCTGTCAAGAGTTTGAGCTTCCTCTGTCTAATCATGTTGAAAATTCGGGGACTATCACAACTACTTAATAAGTAATTACGACAATTTTTTAAAAGATGAATGTAGGGAATGAGCCTAAGCACCATGCCCCGCAGGTGGGATATTCCAGAGGAAACAAGTTCAGGAGAAATACAGTCCATATTTCTACAAGCGGAGGTCCAGATGATAACTTTGCTGAGCTTTCTTCTTGGTTCATTTTATTAATTATTCAGTCACCACTTCATCTCATTCATGAATCGAGACCTTCTTCCCCACTGTCTACTGAGCATGCTTTCCCGTCTCCATTTTTGCTAGGTGTTCTTATCAGCCAACTCTCATTGGAGGGAGATAATATGGAATAAATAAATGTCTCATCTATATTTTAGTTCTTTTAAAAACATTTTGGCATTTATTTTGTGTATGTGTAAATGGAGAGTGGAAAGCCACAGCCCATGTGGAGATCAGAGGACAGCTTGCTGAGGTTGGTTCTCTCCTTCTACCATGTTGTTTCTGGGGATCAAACAGGTTGTCAAGCTCGGTGGCAAGCACGTTTACTTACTGAGCCATCTCACCCACCCCTATATTTTAGTTATTTAATAAAATTCTAGATTTGCTCAAATTCTTTGTAGGCAACAGATGACAGTAAGAGTTGGAACAGAAAATATAAATCGGCATCTGACATTTTCAGTCACCTGGTGAAAACCTTTTCTCTGTCTAGACCTTTAGGATCTGACCTGCTAAACGAGGAGGGAGCAATGCCACCATCCTGATGAAAATATTGAGAAAATACATATAATGAGATGAAGTATATAAACCTCCGTCCATCACGTACTGACTGGCTACTTACTACTCTGCAGACCCTGAGGGCAGAACAGGAACAGTGACACTGTCGCTGTCAGCGAGCTGGTAAGGTTACAAGGAAAGCAGACATTACAAAACGGCAGAGGATTAGGTTACAAGAGTGCTGGGTTTTGGAGACACACTGCCCGGTGAAAGAGAGCACGCCACAGCGGTTAGGGATGTCAGTAAAGGCCAGTTCACTAGGAGAAGATGGCCAGTTTTGTTTTAAAGGCTTGGTGCGAGGTCTTTAGAAACAAATTTAGTTTTTCTGGATCTAGAACTCCTGAAACTATTAAAATAGAGAGGTGTCTCCTGTTTATCTGGCTCACTCCTTTATCACTCTAAAACGCACTATGAAAATACCCCAGTGTTTCAAATACGTACACAGGTGTTCTGGGATGTAATGAAATGATTGCCTTTTTGATGGCTGAGGTAGTCAAGCATACATTTTAGTCCGCTGAAGTTAAGTAAGGGATAAGGAAATTATCAGTGTTGACAAATAATTCCTCAGGCATTGCCTCTCAGGCGGAACTGATGGGCGTTTCTCATTGTTTCACTCATCTACTCATTTATTTGCTGCAACAACAGTAACTATCTCTATTCCAGGCACTTCAGTTACCCTGTTGGCTAAGGATGGACCCTTTCCATGCTTCCTACTAAACTCTCCTCACAAGCATCAGTTGCTGTTCTGCTTTCAGGCCAAGTTCTTCAGCTTTAAATATAAGAGAGAAAACATGCACTGCTTGCCTTTTTGGGTTCTTTTACCTAAAATGATCTCTGGTTCCATCCATCCTACTGAAAATGACAGGGTCTGTTCTTTTTAATGCTGAATACTATACTATTGTATATGTAACACACATTTCCTATCCGGTCACACGTTGAGCATCTAAGCCGATTCTTTATTGTGCTATTATGAACTGTGCCACAGCAAACATAGGTATGCATGGTATGAATCTCTTTCCATTGATTTCATTTCCATTGGGTATGGATGAAGCATGGACTAGCTGGATCATGTGGCTTAGCTTGTTCAGTGTCATGTCTCCAGGATATTCTGTCGCTGTGTCATTCTGACTGTGGTGACCTCTTGTTGCACTCCTTCAGTTTGTACTTCCCCATTGGCTAATGATGCTCACCAGCATTATTTTATGTTTGACCATCAGGGTTTCTTCCTTTCAGAAGTGGAATCGTTAGTACATTCTTGAATCGGTTTATGTGGCGGTTTATTGTTGTTGTTGTAATCTCTGAGTTCTTCATATATTTTAGATATTGGCTCTCTTTCAGGCAAATAGTTGGCAAATATTTTCCCCATTCTGTATGTAATCTCGTCACACTGTTGATAATTGCCCCTGCTGTGCAAACAGTCTTTAGTTGCATTTTAGTGTTTGTTCTACTGAGTTGATTTTGGGTGTGATGAAAGACAGAGGCCATTTCAGTCCTCTGCGTGTGGATATTCAGTCTCTCAGCACTGTTATTGATGAGACCATTCTTTCCAGGGTATTTTGTGGCATTTTTGTCAAGATGTAGATCACAGTAGCTGTGTAAGCTTATTTAGGGGCTCTCTCTTCTGTCCACTCATTCATCTGCTTGTTTTTCCACCAATGCCATGATGTTTTGTTTATTGTGTCTCTGTCGGACATTCTGTTATAGTCAACCTTGCTCTTTTTACATAAGATTGTTTTGTCCATTTGGGAAAATTTATGCTTCCATATGAATTTTTATACATTTTTGCCTTGTTCTGTGAAGACTGGTATTTTGATGAGGACTGAATTGAATGTATAGATCATTTTGGGTAGTATAGACATTTTAACAACACTTATTGTTTCAGTCCACAAAGGTGTAGGTAATTCTATTTTTAGTGTCTTAGTTTATTTATTGGTGCTCCATAATTCCCAGCACAGAGGCCTTTCACTTCCTTAACTAAGTTTATTCTTAAGAATTTTTTAACCTTTTGTTTTATGCTGTTGTGAATGGGGCTGCTTATGGGATTCATTTCTCATAAAATTTGATGCTGATTACAGGAGAGTTCCTGATATCTATGTTGGCTTTGTACCTCACATTTGTCACTGATAGTTTTTGGTGGCCTTTACGTTTTCTGTTCATAAAATCATCTGCCAACAGAGATAATGGCTTTCTCACTTATTTTTCATGTATTTTGCTTAATTGTTTTGACTAAAGCCTGTAGTGTATTGATGAGTAATGGTACAGTAAGAGGGGACAGGCACCCTTGTGTTGTTCCTGAACAATGAAGTGTGTTCAGTTATACCTTGTATGATGCTAGTCCTGTATTTGAGACTTTAATCTTTATGATTCTGAGGTCTATTCCCTTTGTATCTAGTTGGTGAGGTGTTTTTTCCTCCATCATGTAGGCATGTTGACTTATTTCAAATTCTTTGCATCTGTTAAAAGAACTTTTTTTTTCTTCATCCTGTTGATGTGAAATGAATCATTGCTTTAACTCTACAAAGTTGCAGTCCTAGGATGAGACCAACTTGATCATAATGGATAGTGCTTTTGATGCAATGTCATCTCAGATGTTGTGCTATAGTTTCTTTCTCCTGCTTCTCCTGCTTGCCCTCCCAGTCTTCCTCCTCCCGCTCCTCCTCCCGCTCCTCCTCCTGCTCCTCCACCTGCTCTACCTTTCCTCTCTTCTTCTTTCTCCTTTTTTATATGAACGTGTCTTGTTTGGGTAACGGTTATACTGGCCTGTTTGGAAGAGCTTCTTCCCTTTCAGTTCTATGTTTTGTACTTGAGTTAAAAAACAACAACAAAAAATGACTTACCAAGTCATCTGATGTTTTCTTTGGTGGAAGACTTTGTTCTTCCTGAGGTAATCACACAACCTACTATTGGTCCATTTTTTCTAGACTTTTCACCTGGATAGCATGTACTTTTCCAAGATATTTTCTGGTGATCCATTACACTTCGGCAGCATCAGTTATAGTGTCTCCTTTTTCATATATAATATTATTGATGTGCGTCTCCTCATATTTGATGACCCCAGCAAAAGATTTTCCAACTTCTTCAAAGAACTGATTTTTGCATTTTTACCTGTATTTTATTTCATTTTGCTCTGATAGTTGTTATTTCTTGCCTCATAATTGTATATGTGTTTTGTCCCTGTTTCCTTAAGTCTTCAAGAGACATTAGTAGATCATTGATTTGAATTCTTTTCTTCAAACAGTGGAGACATATTGCTCCATCGTTTTCCCTTTCAGTACTTCTTTGGTTGTGTCTCCCAAGTTTTGTTCTATTTCCATCTGTTTTGAGAACACTTTTCATTTCTTTCCTGATGTCTCAGTGTTCTACTGTCCATTCAACAGTGTGTTGTTAGTCTCCATGCATTTGTATAATTTCTAAGATTTGTTTGGTTCTTGCCTTCTTATTCCATTGTAATCAAGCACGATATAGGTTATGGTTTAAGTGTCTTTTGCGATCACTGAACATTGTTGATTGCATGAGCATTATACAGTGAGCTTTCTTGTCTTTTCCTACAGTTTTTGTCTCAGTACAAATTTTTTCAGATACAACTATTACTGCTTGCTTTGATGTGCCTTTGCTTGAAATAATATTTTCCATCCTTCGCTTTCAGTCTGTCTTTAACTTGGAAGTGAGTTTCTTGTAGGCAGCAGATTTCTAGGTCTTAGAATTTTTGTTTTGTTTGTTAAATCTGTTCAGCTTGTTGGTAACTTTTAGAGATGTGTGTGTGTGTGTGTGTGTGTGTGTGTGTGTGTAATTTCCACTTGTTTTGTTTAGAGACAGTCTGAAGGAGTTGAGGTTGGCCTTAAACTCATTATGTAGCCAAAGATGACCTCAAACCTACCTCAATTCCTACCTCCAGAATTTCTGATGAGGAATTTATTGTTACTTGAATGGAGATGCTGTCAAATGTGACCTGGTGTTTTTCTCTTGCATATTTGCTGAATCAGGATCTTGCCTTGTATCTCAGGCTAGATCAAATCTTATGCTCCAACTGTCTGCCTCTCAAGTATTAAGATTATGGACATTTACCCCTAAATGTTTTTTTCTTACAGAGTTTAATATTATTTTTCTTGCCCTTTTCATGGTTCCACTATATATGGTGCATTGAAGGTCTTTTTGTTCATACTTGTATGAAGTTGTACAAGCCTCCTACATCTGCATGTCCATGTCTTTCCTGAAATTGGGGAAGTTTTCTGTTATCTCATTGAATAGGTTTTCTATATTCTTAATTAACCTTTATGCCAATACCTTTAGATATCTCAAACCTGTGGTGTCTGATCATGTAACAGTGTCATAACACTCTTCAACGCTTTTTTTCTTATGTGTTCTCCTCTCTTTTGGGGGTGAGCAAATATTATTTTTAAAACCCCATTTTCTTGTTCAAATACCTTTATTCTACTTGTTCTGGTCTTCAGACTTTCAGAAACCGAATTTTTATCTGCTTGATGTTTTTTCCTAAGATTTTTTAACAGAAAGTTTCTGTTTCTTTGCTAAATTTCTTCTGCATGTGCTATGTGTTCTTGGTTTTATTTAGTTGCTACCTTGTATTCTCTTCTATCTCACTTCACTTTTCAAATAATTCTATTAAGTCCCTGATCAGGCATTTCATTCATTCATTTTGCTTTCTCTTGAATCTAGTCTAGAGAATTATCCTTTGGAAGAGCCGCATTCCTTCTTCTTTTCATTCCTTATAATAGGATATCCCTACGCACTTTTATTGTGTAGCCTTATTTGTAAGCGACTCTCTTCTAAAGATGTGTCTTGGAATGTCAGCTTTAGGCAATGTTGGTTCTGATTCTATCTAGGCACCATAGTGTAGTTTCCCTTTTGCTTCTTTGTTTTTGAGCAGTGAGATTGGGCATAGTGTAAACTATCAGGATCACACTGACCTACTGACCTTGGGGGCTTCCCAAGATTTCAGACACTCCAGCAGCTCAAGATTGTGTAGTGCGAATAGCAGTGGGTGTTGGGTTCTCCCTCTTCAGTTATTCCTATCGAGGGAGTGTCAGTCCCTATCAGTTCCTGGGCTGGGGGACGGGATCTTCAGCTATCGATGATGCTAATTTTTCAACTAGCAAGAGTCTCCCACATGGGCAGAACTGGTAATAACAAGAGGTCTGAATCACTTGCCCTCTAAATAGTACTGTCAGCCCTGACGCTGAAAGGGAATAGTCGTTAGACTAACCACAGCACCGTCGCCTTGGTGCTAACACACAGTCTTGGCAGTAAAGAATTGCCAGACAAGTGCAGGTGCCTTAAAGAGGCAGGCAGTAAAAATATCTATATATTTAGAAAACTCAAAAATTCTTTTCCTTTTAACTCCTGATGCATTAAGCATTGTGTGGAACAAGTATGTGCAATCCTTCCTTTTACTTTTAGCTTGTCCCATATTTATCCCATTGTTATCCAGGTACTCTGGAGTGGGCTCCTTGCATGCTCTCCAGAGCTCCATTCTTTTCCAGTGTTTTCTGTAGATTCTCTATGCTCCAGGCTGTCCACTTGTAGATGCCTGCCACAGCATCCCTTCCTGAAAACTGAAATCGGATCAGAGGACCCTCAGCCATTCATGAGCACTTTCACTGCCTTCCTGAGAGTCATTATTGGAATCTCAGTGTTTGAAGCTCACACAGAGTTTACAAGTGATAAGTGCTAAAACAGTGCAAAACACATAGGAATTTTCCCATCAAAATAGTAAGAAAACATCACAGTGCCCAAGGCCATGGCCGCTGGTCCAGTAACAAGCTTCCTTTGATGTATGCAGAAAAGTAAAAGCAGGGACTACCCACCTGCCCTGGAATTCCAGGGACAACTGTCTAATTGGTCTGCTCCATGCATTGTGGGAGCAGATTGCCCACTCCTCAAGCATCCATATCAACAAAGGCCAAAGAAGTCTGTAAACTCTTAGTGAGCCAAGAGCCAGAGGCCTGTTAACTATCAGTGAGCAGAGTGCTATTGTCCTTATGGGACAAGGGGAGGGTCACTACAGAAAAGGAGGAGCAAATGTGACTTGCAAGAACAGTGATATTCCTCTGTTGGTTCTGGTAGTGCTTGCCAGGGTGTGAGACCTCAGCCAGAGCTGGACAGCTGCACGCTGCCCCCACTAACCATGTGTGTCTGTAGGTAGAGTGAAAGCCATAGCATCCCCCCCGCACTGCAAAACCACCTCCAGCTATAGGGCTGGTCCAGAGGTGAGGGAGAACAGGACATGGCCAGATCCAGACAAAACTTTCAGTTCACCCCTAGCTGTGCATGTTGAAAGGAAGGTCAATAGCTAGACTCAAGGTTTTACCCAAGGCCATCTCAGCAGGTCCCTATGGGTAAAGAATGTTCATAAAGGATAGTGTGTCCAGCTCTTCCTATCAATAGCAGGCACCTGAACACGCTATTGAAATTTGAGAAGTGGCGGGAGCCCTGTGGAGACCCTCTATCCTGGTACTGTCATGATTCACAGGAGACCATGCCATTCATCTCAGAGTACAACCACCCCAATCTCCCGGGTTTTGAGGGTGGTTCTCTCTATTTCCCTCTGTGTCATAAAATTGTCCATTATAAATGCAGGACCCTCAGAGAGCTATGTTCAATGTTATGTCAGTGGGCCAAGTTGAGCTCGTGAGTTGGTTAACTACACAAACTGATACAGTGGAATGTCTGTGGAGTTCCAACAATGGCATAATTTTCTGATCCCTAAGTAGTCCAAGCTCACATTTCAAGATGCTTCTTGGCTTTAACACCTTGGATGTTTGCAAAGACATGAGATTTTTAAAAAAAAAATGGTTTAGTTATTTTTATTTTATATATATTAGTGTTTTGCTTATATGTAAATATACCCAGATGTTCAATACCCACAGAGGCCTGAAGAGGGTGTCAGAACCTCTGGAACTGTACTATGAAGGGTTGTTAGCCAATTCACCATGTGAGTGCTAAGAACTGAACCAGGGTCCTCTGCAAGAGCAGCCAGTGCCTTTAACCACTGAGTCATCTCTCCCAGGTCTCCCTGTACCTGGAATGCACCACATAGACCAGGCTGGCCTCGATCTCACACAGATCCTCCTCCTGCCTCTACCTCCCGAGAGCAGGGATTAAAGGCATAAGCAATCGTGCCCAGTGATATGAGATCTTTTAATACATAAAGTTTTCGCGTTGCTCTCAGGTCATCATCTAAGTGGGCTGCAAGCCCGTGATTGTGAATCTACTACGTTAGCTAAGATTGCCAGCAGTTGCATTGACAGTTTGGTGGCTCTCTCACCTTTTTCCTGGAAAGATTTCTGGATCTTACAAGGTTCTTTCTCTCTTGCTATTTTCCTGCATTCTACCATCACTCACTTCCCAGCAGATCCATATACTTTGTTTCCTTGGTTATTTTTTTGGTGGTGCTGGTGGGGGTGGTGCTGATGAGAGTAAGAAGGAGGAAGAGGGTGCTGCACATTTACTCCGCAATCCTGACCCCTCCCATCCCCAGGCCAGCATTTCTAAATTCCATTCTTCAAAGAAGCAAGCCAGAGCTTAAAAAAATAAAAGTGTACGACTATATTGCCTGAATATGTATAAGTGCACCTGTGTTGTGCAATGCCCAAGGAAGTCAGGAGAGGGTTGGATCCCCTAGCCCTGGAGTAACAGACAGTTGTTAGCTTCCAGGTGGGCGCTGGGAACTGAACCTGGGTCTTCTGTAAGACCAGCAGCTGCTGTTAACCACTGAGCCATCTCTCCAGCCTCTAAACTAGGATTTTACAAAATGAGACTGGTGGGAAAAAGGGCTGGTGAGATAGTTTAGCAGGTAAAGGAGCTTGCTGCCAAACTTGATGACCTGAGTTTGATCCCTGGAACCCACATGGTGGAAGGAAAGAACCAACTCCACAGATTGTCCTCTGACTTCTACACACATACAGTCACACACTCAAACACACTCACACACACACACACACACACGTCAAACTTTGGGAGCCAGGTTGTTGCCTCTATCTAGGAATAGTAAAGGGAAGATGTATTATGAATTTGTAGCATCTTTCTTCCAGAAAGTAATGAAATGTTCAGAACATGATGGGATTTACTAAAAAGCAGCAGGAGCCAGCATGGGTCCCCCACACACATGGGGGAAATTTATGCATCAAATTAAAAAATGGTAGTAACAGATTAAAACCCAGTGTGGTAGAGAGATGGATCAGTGCTTAGGAGCTCATACTACTCTTCCAGAGGATCTGAGTTCTGTTCCCAGAACCCACATCAATGGCTTGCAACTGCCTGTAACTCCAGCTCCAGGGGATTGGATGCCTCTGGCCACCTCAGGCACCTGAACTCACGTGCATATACACACATGCACACACATGCACACACACACACACACATACACATAATTAAAAATAATTTTTAAAGTGTTTAAAACCCATAGTAAGAAAAATAGGAACTTGTGTCTGCTGATACAAATCATGATAAAAATAAAATAAAACCTAAATTTCATGAAAATTGGAATTCCTTAGAGCAGAATACCAGCTCTTGAAGGTATAAGAAATAATGGGGAGGGGGGTGAGGCCGGAGAGATGGCTCAGCAGTTAAGAATACTGGATGCTCTTGTAAAAGACCCAGGTTTGAATCCTAGCACCCACGTGGCAGCTAATAACTGTCCATAATTCCAGTTCCAGAGGATCTTATGCCCTTTTCTAACCTCAGCGGGCATTGCACAACACAGATGCGCTTACATACATGCGGGCAGTACACACATACACCTAAAATTTTTTTAAATGTGTTTTAAGAAAAGAAATGATGGTGAAGACTGGGTGTAGGGTCACATCTTCAATCCCAGCACTCTGGAGGCAGAGGCAGCTAAATCTCGGTGAGATCAAGGCCAGCCTGAACTACATAGTGAGTTCCAGGCCAGCTGGGATACAGAGAGACCATGTGTCAAAAATAAACAAACAGAAAATGATGGTGACACAGCTTGGTGTTAAGACTATTTGCTGCTCTTCCGGAGCACCTGAGTTCAATTTCCAGTACGCAGGTTGGGTAGATCACAACCTAGCTCCAGGTAACTCTAGCTCCAGGGAATCCAGTGCTCTCTTCTGGCCTTTTCCAGCACCTACACCCATGTGCACATATCCTCACCCTGCAACACACACATCCACATAAATAAAAATAAATATTTTTCAAAAGAAATTATGGAATTGGAAAGTCACTGTTTGCAAATCATGGTAATGTTTAAAACAGGAGTGATCAATGAATATTAAAGCTAGTTTTCTAGAAAGCACTGTATTTATGAATTCTCAAAGTATTCACTACATACTGTTAATTACTAAGAAAAAAAGGACTTGATGGTTAAGGTCAGCTACTGCACTGACTGATCAAAATCGACATCACCAGCAATGGACAAATTGACAGTCTTGCCTCATGACATGCTGCAAAGAGATAAACTTAGCATCACTTCTGTGATGTAACCGCCAGATGTAATCACCAGGAAATGCCACACTATCCCAAGTTGAAGGGCACTGCAAAAAATAACTGCTTTGTACTTTTCAAAGCTGTCAAGGTCATGAAAGATAAAGAATATGCGGAGGAACCATTTCAGATCGAAGGTGAGTAAAGAGATACAACAATTAAATACATTTTATCTTTTATTTAATTCAGGATTGAAAAAATGAATTGAAAACAAATTAGTGAAATCCGACTATTATTTGTGAGTTTGATTTTTAGCGTCACTGTTAATTTACTAATTATGGTTCTTGGTTGGTAGGAGGACGATTTTCTTAGCAAGGAAAGATTAAAGTATTTGAGGATATTAAGCATCATGTTTACAACTCGCTCTCAATTGACTCAGAAATAAATATTTTCAAAGAGACAGTAATAAAGCAATGTGTCAAAATATTAACATTTGGAGAACATGGCTGAAGAATTCATAGATTTTTTTAACCAAATCTTTCAATTTCATAAAGGTATGAACTTTTCTCTAAATTGAAAGTTCTGAAAAATGGGCATCACATCAACTGAATGTCAAACTAGCTATTTTAAATAGAGAAAAACAATGTGTTTTTATATCCAGAACAACAAAAAAATAAACTGGATCAGGAATAATTTTATCAGCCATCCTCAACGTTACCTGTCTTCCTAAAGTGATTAGTGCACATTCTTTTTTTGGTTTTTTTGTTTGTTTGTTTGTTTTGAGACAGGGTCTTCCTGTGGCTCCAGCTGGCCTGGAATTCACTATGTAGGCCAGGCTGGCCTTGAACTCACAGAGATCCGTCTACCTCTGCCTCCCAAGTGCTGGGATTAAAGGCATGCGCCACCACATCCAGCAAGTATTCATTCTTATAGCTTCACTTTTTTATTATTTTTATTTTATGTGTATTGCCTGCATGTATGCAAGTGCACCTGTGCATGAAATGCCCATAGAGATCAGAAGAGGGTGTCAGATCCCCTGGAGTTAGGGAAGGTTGTTAGTCATTGTATGGGCACTGGGAACTGAACACAGATTCTCTGCAAGAGCAGACAGTGCTCTTAACCACTGAGCCATCGCTCCAGCCCCATAGCTTCACTTTTTAACACAGAGCTACTACACTATTGACTTGGGTCTCATAGGGGAAGAGATGTTATGAATTTAGAGAAAAGATTGACAATCAATCCCATCTTTTATTAATAATAGAATGAGTATAAAGTAATTTATTCAAACAATACCCTATTTAGGTATTTAGAGTTCCTCCACCAATTCTATGTCCACTATATACCATGGTTCAGTAACTATCTTCATGGACAGATAGAACCAGTACACGGAGTTCTTCATAGGTTTGTCCCTGTAGATAGATCATTCTCACACTGATGATGTGTGAAGATGAATACGCATTTCACTTAAGGAAATGCATATTAATTCCAGATTAAGTGCTTTTTTCTTAAGTTTATTTAACTGACATGTAAACTATAAAAGTACAAACGTTAGTGGGGTACCATGTGATCCTTCCAAAACATGCATACACTGTGTACTGTTTACGTTAGTTTAAGCATATCTACTTCCTCCAACATTTATCACTTCTTTATGCAAACCCTATAAACATCCTTCCTTCCGGCTTATTGAATAGTATAGTGTACCATAGTTATCTGTTGTTACCTTAAAACTAATTTACACTACCAACAACATGGAAAAGAGCATTTCTACATCTTCAATAGGGACGCTAACACTTTTCAAATTTATTGCTTCATTCGCTGTTGACAAGTGACTCAGTTTTTACTGTTGGAAACTGACCATTTATACTTTACCCTTTATTTCTATTTGCTTGAATTTTTGTTCATTGGTGTGAGGACATTCACCTGTGTTTGGCCTTAATTATAACTTGTATTTTAATTTTGTTAATGGATATGCACCAATATAGAGTATATATTGCAACATACATGGCCAAATAGAGCTTTCTACTGAGTCCCTAACCAACACTGTTATTTTAGGGTTGTAAAATAATTTTCATTAACACATTAATTTCACATATTAATAGGATGCAGTTATTCTAAGAAATATATGAAAATATGTCCAGTATTATAATTTACAGAAGTGTAAATCAGTACTACTGTAAATTATCATATGTCACAGTTAGGATGGTTATTACTTTTTAGAGTGGAGAGGAAAGGAGCCAAGCACACCATGCTTATCTATCACACTCAACCCTTACTTCTCCACTTTCCCCCAACCCCACTGTCACACCCACAGTCCCAATAACAAATACTCCAGTTCTAGGTCAACATATGAGAAAGAACATATGAGCTGGTTCTGAGCTTATCTTTGTTGACAAACTTTTAATTACTGATTCAGTTTCACTTCTTTTTGGCCAATTAATGGTTTTTGGTCTCTTGATTCGATTTTAGTAGGTTGTGTGTCCAGAAAGTTCTCTGTTTTATGTAGGTTTTCCAATTTGTTAGCACATAGTTTTTCAAATAAGTCCTAAGACTTTTTTGCATGCCTGTGGTATTGTTTGTAATATCTCCTTCCATTACCAATTTTATTTTTAACTTGTATTTTATTAAAATACATCAATTTCATATTTAATGAGGTAACTGTATTTCCATAAATGTATATAGTTTGGATTTATCATAAGCAATTGCTCTTCTCCGTTCTCCTTGGCATCCATACACGTCCCCAGAAATCACTATTCTACCTAGAAGCCAAGTATTTTGAGTTTCCAAATGAGAGAATATTTACTACTTGTCTGTCTTTCTGGATAATTTTACTCAATGTCCTCCTGTTGTATCCATTTTGTAACAAATGATAGGAATGAATTTTAATTTATAATTGGATTACACTCCATTGTGTATACAAATCATGTTTTCTCTATCCATTCATCTGTTGATGTGCACCCAGACTGATTAAATATCTCAGCTATCGCAAATTTTCTTGTGTGTGATAAATGTAGGCAATCGTGTGTCTCTTTCATACACTGATTTCAATTTCTTTGGAGATATGATCAGGGATTGGACAGTTGTGTCATACAATAGATGTACTTTTAGTATTTTGACATCCTCCACACCATTCTCTATCATGGCTGTACTAATTTGCATCCCCAACAAGACTGAAGGAAAACACCTTTCCCTCCACATCCTCATCAATGAATAGCCATTCTACTATGGTGGTACGATAATTCACTGTAGTTCTGATTTACATTTCCCTAAACGATTAATGACATTGTATATTTTTATGTATTTATTGGCAGTAACTGTTTCTTTTGAAAACGTGTTAATTCAGAACATGTGTAATTTTGAAAATAAGATTATTTGTGTTTTGTGGTTGCTTTCTGATTTCCTGATTTATTCTGAATATTAAATTTTTTTCAGATGACTAAATGGCAAATATTGTTTCACATTCTGAATTTTGTCTTTTTTTATTCATTTGAGAGTTTGCCTTGTTGTGCAGTTTTTGTTGTTGTTATTGTTAGCTTAATATCCAATTTTTCAATTGTTTTTGTTTCTTATAGTTTGGGGTTCTTATAAAAAAATCATTGCTTGTGCCAAAGTCTTCCATTGTTCCTTTTATGTTTCCATTTCTAGTATAGGTCTTACATTAACTCATTGATTTAAGTTTATTTTAAAATATTATATATTTTTTTAAAGATTTTAAAAATATTTTATTTATTATTTTAATTTTATGTAGATAAGTGCACCCGTGTCGTGCAATGCCTGTGGAGGTTAGAAGAGGCTTTTGGATCCCCTGGAACTGGAGTTAGAGACAGTTGTTAGCTGCCATGTGGGTGCTGGGATTCGAACCTGGGTCTTCTGCAAGAACAACCAGTGTTCTTAACTGTGGGATGTTTGAGCCCAGGTCCTCTGCAAGAGCAGTCAATGCTCTTAAGCACTGAGTCATTTTTCTAGCCCCCTTAAGTTGATTTTTTATAGAAGGTAAGGAATGTGAGTTAAATTTCAATCTTCTGAATATAGGTTCCAAGTTTTGAGGCATTTGGACTGGATGCATTGGTGTGTGTCTGTATATCCATTTTGTTTTTTGCTGGCACATGGTGTTCAGTTACTACATATATGTAGTATGTCTTATAATCATGTCTTCTGCTGTGTCCAGCCTGTTCCTTTGGTTCAAGATCCTTTTCTCTATGTGGGGACTTATGTGCTTCCACATGAAATTCAAGATTTTTTTTCCTCTAGTTCTAGTAAAGAATGGTATTTTGGTATATGGTATTTTGACGGGAATTTTATTGATTATAGATCACTATGGGTAGTAGCTGCATCTTAAGATTTATTCTCCCAATTTATGAATTCATAGTTGTGATGGTTAGTTTCAACTGTCAACTTGATGCAACCTAGACTCACAACCTAAGAAGAGATTCTCAACAGAGGATTATCTAGATCAGATTGGCCTGGGGCACATCTTTGGGGATTTTCTTGATTGCCTTAATTGACATGGAAAGTCCTAGCCTGAAAGTGGGTGGTACCATTCCCTGGTTTGGGGACCTTGACTGTCAAGAGGCAGAGAAAACCAGCTGAGCGCTAAGCATTTATTTCTCCCTGCTCTTGACTGTGGATATGATGTGCCTAGCTGCTTTGAGATTGTTGCTGCCTTGACTTACCCACAGTGATGGATTGTAACCTGGAATTGTTAGCTAAAATAAGACCTTTCTCCCCTAAGTTCCTCTGTATTTTACCACAGCGATAGAAATGAAGCTAAATCAGTAGGTGTTTCCATTTTTAGTGACTTCTTCAATTTACTTAATCAGTCTTCTATAGTTTTCCTTGTGGAAATCCTTTATCTTCTTGGTGACTTTTCAATCTGGGAATACTTCATGATGTCTTATGAAATTTGATTCTGCTGTATGCACATGTTACTAATTTCTATATATTGCATTCTTCTAATTTACTGGATATTTACATCTCTAACGTCCCTTTGCTGTACTCTTTGCATGTTTCTGTGTACAGACTTCTAGCTCACTATTTTTCTGCCTCTTCCTCTGATATTTTGCCAAATTGCTCTGAGCCATGAGAGTGGGTAACTTTGTCTTGTTCATAATCATAGAAGAAAGGTTTTCATTTATAGCCCATTTAGTCTGGTGCTGGTGTTTGTCTTATGTAGCTCTAAGATTTTGAGGTGTAATCTTCTGTACCTAATTAGTTCATGGCTTTTATTGTTAAGGCATATGAAAATTATCATACAATTATATCCATCTGTTAAGGCAACCATAAGATCTTTATCTTTTGTATTGTTGATGTGATATGTGGTATTTATCAGTTTTTCTAGTTTTGACCATCTTTGAATCGTTGGTATAAAACCCACTTGATTATGATTATTTTCATGTTCTGTTGAATTTGGTGTGCTAGTATTTTCTTGAGGATGCTTGCATATTTATTCATGAAGGATACCGGCCTAGACTCACATGATTGTCCAACATTTTGGCATTGCAAAACAATGTTATGATCTACATAGCTCATGTTCAAGAACCATGCAATCTAATTATAAAAGAAAATCTCACATTTCAAGTAATTTCACGATTTTTGTCTTGGGCCACATTCATGGCTGTCCTCACCACAGTTTGAGCATAACTGCTAGAGTTTTTTCTCTCATGCCCTAGGCAAGTTTTGGTAGGAGGTTAGTCAGGATTTCACAGCATAATTTTCTAACTTCTCTCCTTTGTTTGGAAACATCTGGGAATTGATACGATTGTGTAAAAGCTTGCAAGATTCAGTACTGAATTCATGCTGTGATAAAGTTGTTGTGAAGTATTTATATTGATTGATATCATTCCTTATTACTGGTTTCTTTAGTTATTTTGTCCCTTCTTGGGTCAGGTTAGTAGATTATATGTGTCCTGCAATTTTTGCAATTTATTGCGGGTTTTCTAATTTGCTAGCATACTGTTTTCAAAGAGGAGGTTCAACACAGAGGAATCATTTCCTCCATGCTTCCAAGCAAAGCCAACCATGGTCAAACAGGACCTTTGACTTATCTTCACATTTTGCAGAACTGGTAAAAGAAAGGAGCCAGGGGCTCCTCCTAAGCCAGTGTGACCCCTGAGGAACAGATCCTCAAACGACCTTAAGAGTAAAAATAAATTGGTTTATCTGGGCCAACTGTATGGCCTTAAACACCCAAAAGGAAAGTATAACCAAACATTAAATGGGCCAATATAATTTCTTAAGAGTCCATATGCATAGCTAAAGGCTACGTAACAAGCAACAATGCCAGACAGGAGATACCTTCTTTTGAGTTGTTGGCCAGGGTGGCCAAAGCGACTCCCAGATAGTAACCCAGCATAGAACTGGGAAAATGAAAGGCAGACTCCAATCTTATCTAAAGGAATATTGACAGCTGATTGCTGCTAGATGGGGAACAGCTGCCCCTCCTAAAACAAAGACCTCTAGATAGGCTGACTAGATCCATCAGAAGAGCAAGTAGTGGGGAATGGCTGGGGGTGCCGACAACACAGCAGACAGTAGCAGGGATATCAGAGTATAAGGGCTCTAGTGGGGGGAGGGAGGCCATGGGAGGGTGCCATCTGGGAAGTGGGTGTATAGTTGAATAAGATTGTTTGGGATGTTCTGTGTGAGATATACACACACAAAAAAAAAATCAACAAATTAAAAAAATTTATTGTATTTGAGGAGGAAGCATGGAAATTTACATCATGCTAATAAGTAGAGGTGATAAACATTACCATTGAAATCTACCTGATGACTTTATAGACATACAGAGGTGCCAAGGATTCAAGTACAGCTGATTATGACTAGTAATAATCAGATACATACAGATTAGAGATGCATGTGCCAACATCTCAGTGTTAGTAGCAAAAACAATGAGTCTTTCTGCAAGGAACAATATATTCTAAAATGAAATGGAGATCTTTTTTAAAGGTTAAAAACAAATTCAATTTAATGTCTTACAGGGCTTATACTGAGTTTAATATTGTATAACTGTATTAATTCAACTGTGATCCTAGAAACTTGCACCCAATTGTGAAAGAAATGTACTCTTGCTCTGGAGTGTGTTACTGAATATGTTAAAGCTGTAGTGAAATGCTTCTTCTAATCATGTAGTTATTAAAATTTTTTAAAATGATTAAAAAATAATTCTTCAAAGCATAAAAATTTGCTCTGTAATAATTAGTAGTTGTGAAAAATATTACCACTGAAATCTACCTGATGACTTTATATCCATGCTCAGATGCCAAGGAGCTCAGAAAGAGACTGTGACTAGTAATAATCAGATATAGAGATTGGAAACGCATGTGCAAACATCTTAATGTCAATTGCATTAAAAATGATTTTTTCTAGACGGGCGTGGTGGCATACACCTTTAATTCCAGCACACAGGAGGCAAGGCAGGTGAATCTCTGTGAGTTCAAGGCCAGCCTGGTCTACATAGTGAGTTCCAGGAGAGCTGGGGCTACAGGGAGACCCTGTCTCAAAAAGACAATGACAAAAAAAAAAAAAGAAGAGAGAGAATTTTCTGTATGAAACTATGCATTTTAATAATGAAATGGACATCTTTCTTAAAGGTTAAAACCTCATTTAAGTTTATGTCTTATAGGGTTTATATTGAGTACAATATTGTATAACTGTAATAATTCAACTGTAAACCTAAAAATTTACAGCCAGTTTTGAAAGAGATGCATCTTAGCTCAGGAAATTGATTGACA
>NW_008335444.1:954371-981804 GCF_000622305.1 Nannospalax galili | reverse complement strand
TAAAAATAATAAAACATTTTTTAAGTAAAAAAAAGAATGTCTGATACTTTACATTTTTTGGCATTGCTAATAATAACATTTTTTTATTCTCAATGTATCTTTTGACTTCAGTGTTTATTTACACATTTAGCTTTATGTATTAATGAAATTCAGGGTAATACTTCTATTCCTTTTCTCCATGTTTTCTCCTGTATATGTTTGGTTGGCTGTTCTTTTTTATGTGATAGGCATTCTCACTGTATTCTTAAGTTGTATTTCCATGATGACTAATTATATTGAACATTTTTAAGCAATCTGTTGGACACAAGTGTTTTGAGAAGCATCAATTCAGAATACATTCCCATTTTTATGAGTTAAGTAGCATATGCTGTTGGAGTTTTTTTACATATTTGCAGCATTAACACTTTCAAATGAAGAGATAGCAAATATTTCTTCTCATTCTCAGGTTTTCCTATTTATTATTTTTATTTTATATGTATGAGTGTATTGCCTGAACATATGTAACTGTGTTGTGCAATGCTCACAGAGGTCAGAAGAGGGCATTGGATCCCCTGGAATTGGAGTTCTAGACAGTTGTTACCTGCCATGTGGGTGCTGGGAAACAAACTCAGGTCTTCTACAAGAGCAGTCAGTACTCTTAACCACCGAGCCATCTCTTCAACCCTTCCTTTTATTTTCAACTGTATTATTGCTTTCTTTCTTGCACAAAAATATTTTGTCATTTTTCTATATTTTAAGATAATTTTTGACATTTTCATACATGTATGCAATGAACTGTGACCATACGCACTCTCTTACCCCCTCCAACTCCTACTGACCTTCTTCTTCCCAACCGGTCTTCCTCCTTTGGATCATTTTTATTGCGGAGACTGTCTTGTGCAGATAGTCACAGCTACTGTGTGGTCATGGTTACAATGGCTGTGTCATATCCAGAAGACAGCATTTCATAGCATTCTTCTTCATCCTGACTCCTCTTGCAGTCTTTCCACTCCCTCTTCTGAGCTGTTTCCTGGGCCCCTGAGGGAGTGGTAGAGAGGTCTCATTTATGGCTGAGCACTCAAAAGTCACTTATTCTCAGCACTTTCAGCAGTTGTCTCTGAATTAATGGATGCCCACTGAAAATCGAAGTTTCCCTGACTGAGGCTGAGAGAAGTATCTGGCTATGGGTATAAACGTAAATATTTATAAAGCAGTTTGACTGTATGTCAATTTATCAAAACATGAGCAGTACATTCTCCTCTAGGATCTGTGACTTCACCAGCCCTTGACCAAGTTTACAGCACGAGGCATGTATTGCTGCCCATAGAGCGAGCCTCAATTCCAGTAGGAAGGTGTTGGTTACCACTAAAACAAATCTTGCCAGTTTTGCACCAGTGGGCAAATGTTGCCTATCACAACAGTAATGTAGCACATCCACAGCTGGGTAAGACTGTTGGTGATTTTTCTTATCCAGTAGGCTAAATAGCATCTTTCAGCACTATGAATACTGGCCAGCAGGGAGAAAGCTTCCAGCTCAGTTCCAGCTTCATTTCTGTGTCCTGCATCCAAAGTATGTGGTGTTCAGCAATATAGTCTTGTCAACTATTTCTGGCTGGAAACCAAGAGCAATGGTAATAGGCTATATTGTTTTGGGAGCCTCTGGGGCTTCCTGGCCAACAATTCAAGGGAGAGATTCAACACCTGGCACTGAAATTTTCATTTTAAAATATATGGTTTTGGGGAGCCATGTTATCCATCCATGCAGAGTACATCCATTCAAGCTCATTTTTTATTAAATTATAGTTAGTTTATAAAGTGGTAGATTTCCATGTGAGTTTTTCACACAATTTTAGTTTTGGTTGATCCTATCCCCAACCAATTTACCTCCCCATTTAAACTTTTCCACCCCTGCTTATTTCCCCCTCTATCTTCATATTACATCTGTTTTACTGTACCCCTCCTTAAACACACACACACACACACACACACACACAACCTCAGTCCTCCACATGTATGTGCTCACCCCAGCTTGCATACAACACACACACACACACACACACACACACACACAGAGGGATGTACACTAGCACAAACACACACTCTTTCAAGGCTCCTTTCTTGCTTCTTGGCCCCTATAGACTCTCCAGGTTAAATGCAGAAATCTAAAAATTTGGAGCTAGGATCTGCATACGATAGAGAAAATAGGATGTTTATCCTTGTTGGCCTGGGTTATTCCACCCAGTATAATATTTTCTAGTTCATTCCATTTTCCTGCAAATTTTCATTTTTCTTTACTGATGGATAAAGTTCCATTGTGTATGTACCACATTTTCATTTCCATCCATCAGCTGATGGACATCTAGGCTGATTTTGTTTCCTTGCTGTTTTGAATAAAGAGGCTATGAACATCGAGGAGCAAGTATCCTTTACAGTAGGATACAGAGTCCTTTGGGTACATGCCCAGGAGTGGTATAGCTGAGTCATGTGATAGTTCTGTATTTAGGTTTTTGAGAAATATCTACACTGTTTCCATGGTGGCTGCATCAGTTTACACTCTCACCAACAGCGAGTAAGTGTTTTCCTTTCTTCACATTCATGCCAGAACTTGTCATCACTTGTTTTCCTGACATTAATAGCAGTCATTCTGACTGGGTGAAAGAGAAGCTCAAAGTAGCTTCCATCTGCATTTCTTTGATAACTAATGCTGTTAAACACTTTTAAAAATGTTTAACAGCCATTTGCTTCTTCTTTTGAGAACTCTGCTCAAATCCACAGTCCATCTTTTGATAGAGCTGTTTGCTTTCTTGCTGTTTAGTTTTTTGAGTTGTTTGTATGGTTTAGATATCAATCCTCTGTTAGATGTCTATTAAATAATCCCTCATCTCTTGAATGAGGCCAATCTGATCATGGTGGATGACTTTTTTGATGTCTTCTTGGGTTCAGTTTGAACAGTTTTTATTGAGAATTTTTGCATTTATGTTTGTCAGGGAGATTGGTCTATAATTTCCTTTTTTTGTTGTGTCTTTTTCTGGTTTTGGTAGCAGCAGAATGCTAACTTCCAAGAAAGAGATCCAAAGTGTTCCTTCATTTTCTGGTTTATAGAATAATGTGGGTAGTATTGGTTGTCGTCCTTTAAGTCTGCAGTGAGTCCATTTGGACCTGGACTGTGTTTAGCTGGGGTTTTATTACTGCTTCAATCTCATTGTTATTGTTCTGTTTGAATTGCTTATGTCATCTTGAACTAACTTTGATAGCTTACATTCTACTCTAAATTAATGCCCTTTAAATTTTCTAATTTGGTGAAATATAAAATTTTAAGATGTGTCCTTATGATTTTCTGAGTTTCATAGGTATCTCTTGTAACGTCTCCCTTATCATCTCTAATCTTATGAATTTAAGGGAATAAAATTCTAATCTTATGAATATGAGGGAGTGTAGCCTCTGACCTCATAGAATGTATCTATGGGGTATGTGGGAACTGAGAACAGGGTTTCACATGGCCTTTGATCTCAAGATTGAGGGCAAGTGGCGAGCTCATGAATCATGGGTCTCTGACATCACATGAGGCTGGCTGGTTTACCCACATGTCTTGGCAGGAGCCTGGAGATGGGTGAAGGCATAGGGTCACAAGTCTAGGGTCTCTGAACTCACATGAGATCAGTCAGAGTCCTTATGAGTCCAAACAGGAGCCTGGAGACAGGTACAGGAATGAGTTTGTGGGTCACAGCTCTTTGACCTCACACAGGGTCCCATGAGTTCAAGTGTAATCCTGGAGATAGGGGGGAGGACAGAGTTGTGGGTCAAGGCTCAGTTGGAATGCCTATGGATCCCAGTGGGGTCCTGGAGCTGGGTGAGGGGATAAGGTCAAGGGTCTTTAACTCACAAAGGTTCGTTGGAGTCCCTGAGGTTCCCATTAGAAGCCCAGAGACAGGTGAGGTGATAGGGTCAGAGATTATGGATCTGTGACTTCACAGGGGTTTGGCTAGAGTCCCATGAGTCCTAGTGGGAGCCTAGAGATGGGGGGAGGGATAGGGATGTGGTTTATAGGTTTCTGACTTTATACATGGTCAGTTGGAATTTTCATAGGTCATAGTGGAAGCCTAGGGATGGGTGTAGGAATAGCTCAAGTTGCTGATATCGGATCCCACATGGGCCATTTGTAGTCCTTGCAGATCTCAACAGAAGATTGGAGTAGGTGGTGGGATAAGATCACAAGCTGATCTCACATGGCAGCTAACAACTGTCTATAACTCCAGTTCCAGGGGATCCGACAGCCTCTTCTGTCCTCCACCGGCATTGCACGACTCGGGTGTACTTACCTACATGCAGGCATAACACTCATACACATAAAATAAAAATAATAAAATATTTTAAAAAGATAATAAGCTGGTGCTCTCTGATCTCATACAGGGTCATTTAGGGTCCTCAGAAGTATCAGGTTGTTGTGCAGAAACTATTTAGATTCATGTCATTCCATTTGTCAATCTTTGTTTCTGTTTTCTGTGATATGGGGATACTATCCAGAAATTCATTCCCTATTTGAAACATTTCCACTATATTTTCTTCTTGTGGCTACAGAGTTCAGTGTTTGTTTGTTTTTTTTTTTAAATTTTATGTGTATGAGTGTATTGCCTGCATGTAGGTAAGTGCACCCGTGTTGTGCAATGCCCATGGAGAACAGAACTGTTGGACTCCCTGGAATTGGAGTTATGGACAGTTGTTAGCTGCCATGTGGGTGCTGGGATTCAAGCCTGGGTCTTCTGTAAGAACAGTCAGTGTTTTCAACTGCTGCACTATCTCTCCAGCCCCCCAGAGTTCAGTTTTTAAATTGGACTTTTTGTACATTTTGAGTTGATATTTTTATAGGGTGAGATATAAGTAACAAATTTCACTCTTGTTCATATGAATATCCAATTCTTTCCAGCATCATTTCTTGATGAGGCTGTCCTTTTCCCAATGTCTTTCACCCTTTTGTGGAGAATTCAGCAATGAGAGTTACATGAACTTATTAGTAGCATCTCAATTTTTATGCCACTTTTGGAACTGTTTCTCCATGTGTGTCTTGAAGCTGGATATCATAATATATTGCCTCTGGATTTTTGTTGTTGTTGTTCTTTTTGAGACAGAGCCTCCTTGTAGCTTCAGTTGGCTTGGAACTCACTATGTAGACCAGGCTGGCCTTGAACTCACAGAGCTCCGTCTGCCTCTGCCTCTGGTATCAAAGGCGTGGGCCACCACCCCTGGCAGTAGGCTCTGTTCTTTTTCATCAAAATTACTTTGACTACTGCGGGTCTTTTTGCTTCCAAATGGGTTTCAGAATTATCTTTTCCAGTTTTGCGAAGAATATTCACAAAATATTCATGTTTTGATGAAGATTGCTTTGAATTTGTAATATCTGGTAATATGGACATTTTAATCATACTTATTCTTCTAATGCATGATTGTGTTGATCTTTGCGATGTATTTCTTTCCTGCTTTAATCTCACTTGTTAGATTTTTGTGTGGTTAACATAGTGTTGCAGAGGACTTTAGCTTTCTTAGTAGAATCAATCCTTTGGTATTTAAAAATAGCTCTTGGACCAGGCATGTTGGTGTACACATTTACACCTTTAATCCCAGCACTTGGGAGGCAGAGGCAGGTGGAGCTCTGTGAGTTTGAGGCCAGCCTGGTCTACATAGCGAGTTCCAGGCCAGCTGGAGCTACAAGGAGACCCTGTCTCAATAAGACAATTTTTTTTTTCCCTTGGGGACTGGAGAGATGGCTCAGTGGTTAAGAGCACTTGTTGCTCTTGTGAAGGACCTGGGTTCAATTCCCAGAACCCACATGATGACTAACAATTGTCTGTAACTCCAGCTCTAGGAGACTCCAATGCCCTCACCCTCTTCTGACTCCACAGGCACTGCACAACACAGGTGCACTTACACACATGCAGACAATACACTCATACACATAAAACAAAAATAAATAAAATATTAAAAAATAAAATATTTCTTGGGCTGCAGAGTTGGTTCAGTGGTTAAGAGCACTAGTTGATCTTGCAGAGGACCTAGGTTCGATTCCCAGCACCCACATGGCAGCTAACAACTGTCCATATGCTAGTTCTTGGTGAATCCAGTGCCTTCTGATCTGTGTGGGCATTGCAGAACATAAGTGCACTTATGTCTATTCAGGCAATACACTCACACATACAAAATTTAAAAACAACTTTTTAAAATAAAAACATTTCTCTATAATGGTACTGTTTAATGATTTTTTTCCCATCAAACATTTTGTTGGTATGTTGAAAAGCTACTGATACAAATTCTTCTTCTTTTCTGAGTTTATCAATTTTATTATTCTAAGAGTTGGTCTTCTAAATCTTGCTTTTGGCTTTTATCGTGTAGGGATGTTGAATTTTATAATGTGTTTTTTCAGTAGATTTGCAGATTGTGGATTTGTACCCTTTATGCTGTCCATTTGATGTATTATATTCCTGTTTTGCTTTGTAGCACCAACCTTGCCTCCCTAGAATGAAACTAGATCATAGTGTGAAGTGCTATGCTGGTATTCTGTGAAGGACTCTGGTATATGTTCATTCCAGACACTGTTCTAAGTTTTTATGTTGTGTTCTGTTTATTTCTAGTGCTGGCTTAACAAATTTTTAAGATTTCCCTTCCCTCCCAGCGCATTTACATAGTTTTGAGAACACATGACATTGCCTCACGTTTAAATGCTATGACAATCAGTGAAGTTATCCATTAATGAACTTTGGAGACACTGTCACACAGTCAGTCCTGTTTGTTGGTATTGGTGAATTCATGTGTTTTACAGTCTTTTCTTTCAAATTGTTTAGATCATATTTTTCCAAAAATTGACCCAAAATTGGTCAATTCCTTATTTTTCTCAGTATCTCAGTAATTAGCTTAAAAATATTCCATAGTTATCTTTTATATTGCTATGCTATCGAATTCAATGTCTTTTTCCCAACTCTTATTTTTGACTTCTATTTTATTGGTTAGTTTGCTATAGATTTGATCATTTAAAAAACTGCATTACATTTACATATGGAGTGATGGTAGGTGTGTGTGCCTTGTGCCACAATGTGTATTTGGAGGTCAGAAGACAACCTGTGGCAGTTGGTTCTCTCCCTTCCATCATGTGGATCCTGGAGATTGAACTCAGGTTTCCAGGCTTAGCAGCAAGCATTTCCCTGCTGAGCCATCTCAACAGCAAGATTTGATAATTTAAAAAAAATAGTTTTTCAAAGATTGTGATACATGTGTGGAAGTCAGACAACCTTAGTTGTACTTACACTCTCTCATGCTTCATGCCCCAGCTAGCTGCCTGGGAGCTTCAGGAGATTCTCTTTTCTCTGCCTCCCATCCCACTACAGCTACCCTGGGACTCAGACATGCCTTACTATGTCCAGCTCTTCCACAGGTTGGGGACCCAAACTCTAGTCCTCATGCTTGTGTGGCAAGTGGCTTATCCACTGAGCCATCTCCTTAGCACTGCTGTTTTTAGGTTTTATATATATGAGTCAGGGTCTCATCAAGCAGCTCTGGCTGCCCTGAAACTTGCTATGTAGACCAGGCTAGTCTTGAACTCATAGAGATCCTGCCTCTAACTCCTGAGTGCTGGGATTTCAGGCACTTGCCATCATACCCTTTTAAATATAATTTTTATTTGAAAAAAAAATAGGGTTTGGCACTAGTTACAAACACCACTGCTGGAGAGACATTCTGCTGTACCCGCTTTTGGGTTTGCTATTTTTCCATTTTCATTTGTTTCAAGATCTAAAAAAGAAAATTCCTTTGATGTCTTCAGTGACCCAGTGTTCACTCAATATTGCGTTGCCCAGTCTCCACACATCTGTGTAAGTTCTAAAGTATCTTGGTTACTGGTTTCTAGATTTATCACATGGTGCTTAGACGAGAGGCAGGTCACGGTTTCAGTTTTTAAGACACTCTTGCTCATATTTTGGTTTGATGGTTTATTTTGGTCATAATACTTATTTTCTATTTCACTTCTGTGCATCTGTTCTTCTGTTTGGATTGGTTATATGCTATCATGATGGGTGTTATCCTTTCACATCTAGACATAAAGGTCTCAAAACTGGTTTGTAAGTCTAAGCTGGTGGTGATGAACTCCCTCAGTTTTTGCTTGTCTTGGGATGTCTTTCTCCTCCATTTCCAAAGGCCAGCCTTGCTGGGTATAGTAATCTTGGTTGCTGGTTATTTTACTTCAGGACCTGAATATTTCCATTACCTCCTGGTCCCTATAGGGTTTTGCTGAGAAACCTGCCTGTTAGTCTAAAAGGATGCTCTCAGATGTGACTCGATGCTGTTCTACAGCACATTATTATTTTTATTTTATCTTTTTCACAGTATGACTATAATATGCTGTGGTAAAGCTATTTCCTGATCATGTCTCTATAAGCCTCCTCTGTCTGGAGGTCTGTCTTTTCCAAGGGTAGTGAAGTTTTGTTTTGTTTGTTTTTTAATCTCATTAAATAGCTTTTCTGTGTCCTTGCCTGTGGGTACTCCAAGGATGAGGATGTTTGTTCATTTAATAGTATCTGTAGTCATTACTTTTCTCATTGCTGTGACCAATTACAAGAAGCACTTAAGAATTTATTTTGGCTTACAGTTTGAGTGGGTACAGTCCATCCTAGTGGCAAAGCCTTGGCAGCAGGCATGGAGGACAGCTGCTCACACTGTATCTGTGTTAGGAGGCAGAGAGAGAACAGGAAGTAGGACCTGGCCTGAGGCATGACCCCCATGAACCCAGGTCCTCCAGCAAGGCCTCACCTAAGGGTTCTACAACCTTCCCAAACAGTGCCAGCAACTGTATACCAAGTGTCCAAGCATAGCCTACTGGGGACATTTCACATTCAGACCACAACACTGTTCCAAAGATCTTGAATGCACCCTCACATTTTTGTTTCTTCTCCCCCTCTCCCTTTGTTTTTTCCTTTTTGTTTCAAAAGGCCTGCTTTAAATTTTTTTTTATTTAGTGTTCACACATGCATGTGCATACATGCCTAAGTTTATATGTGTGTAGACACATGAGTGACACAGCATGTGTGATAGAGGGCTTTCAGTAGCCAATCTCTCCTTCCATCAGGTGGATTCTGGAGACTGAACTCGGGTCAAGAGGCTGGCCAGCAAGCGTGTTTACCTGGGGAGTCATCTCTCTGGCCCAGGGCATGTTTTCTAGTTCATATATATCTATAAATATTTTATTATTTTTATGTGTATGAGTGTATGGCCTGCCTGTGAGTGCACCCATGTTGTGCAATGCCGTGGAGGTCAGAAGAGGGCTTTGGATTCCCCTGGAACTGGATTTAATGATGGTTCGTAGCCACCATGTGGGTGCTGGGTATCGAACCCGGGTCCTCTGCAAGAGCAGTCAGTGCTCTCAACTGCTGAGCCATCTCTCCAGGCCCCGAGTTCATATAGTCTTTCTTCTACTTAATTTATTCTTTTATTAAGGCTTTCAGCTGAAACTTGTATCTAAGTTGAACTGACTGCTTTCAAACCCCCTTTTACTTAATTTCTCACGTGTCTTATCTTCCAAGTTTCATCTGCCTGCCCATTTGTACCTCCTTGGGTCTCATTAAACTCTTTAATAAGTGTATTAAATTCTTCATCAGCCACTTTATTCACTTTTGTTTCTTTTGAATCCATTGCTAGTTATGGTCTTTCAGAGATGTCATGTTATTTTATTTTCCTCTGCATTTATGTTCCTATGTTGAGATTTGCAGTTCTGAGGAATCAGGCATCTTTAATATTTTTATGTGATAGATTTTTCAGTCGATAATTTTGTCTTGAAAATGTCTGCAGTGTTAGCTCTGCAACTTTGGCTTGGGTTTCAGCTGGGCACTCGGGTATAGTCTCCCTGTTGCTTCTTTGGCTATAAAGACAGAGACCCACTGTCTCTCTGTGGGCCATACCAGAATGGGGACACTCTAGTAATTCAGCAACATGTGGAACACACAGCAGTGGGGGCGAGGTGCTCCTCTGCGGCCCCTACCATATGATGTAGAATTCTTTAGGTTCATTTTAGCCATACTAACATGGGCCTCCAGTATGACAATGTTAACAGTGGTGAGAGACAGTGGTATGGGCGCCCTGCACATGAAGAAGCAGTGTTGGGAATCACAGCACCCCATCACTGGCACTCCCAACATACTGACCGCAGTATGTGGTGAGACATGTTATGCAGGCAGCAGGTTTTGGAAGCTGCCTAAGTGCTGTGGTAACAGGAACTGCATTGGTCTCAGCTGTATCTGTGTGAGAGGACCTCAGCCCCCTCTGCCACACACACCCAAGAATGGAGCAATGGCTAGGCCTTTTCTCCAGCTCTTTCTGCTGTACTGCCCACTTTGGTGTGGGTGAGAGCAGCACACAAAGCCAGGCAAAGTTTCTCTCTAGCCTCCTTTGGTAGTGTGCACCTGGGGCCACTGTGTCAGTGCTCAGAAGTACAGTCTCGCTTAAGGCCATTTTCACATGTCCCTCATGCAGGGCAGTAGCAAATCACTGCATGTGCTCCTGTGTCAATACCAGGCCCTTGTGCTTACTGCAGGAGACAAGGCATCAAGAACGGTGTGAAACACTGCTTTTAGTCCTGGCTCCAGCTCAAATCCATGTTGATAGCCATGCCCTTGGTCACAGAGATCAAGTCCCCCATTTCTATTCTTTGTGGCAGTGTCTACCATCTCCATCACTGTATCTATCCCATATAGGTCATGGCACATCTTGTACTCTGAGTCAGTTACAAGCGGAGTTCACCTAGTAGCTACACACAGAGTCACTATAGAGGCATGCACATGGGGTCTTAGAGCAGGGAAGATGGCTCCTGGCTTCCCTGAAAATTGATGTGAGATCCTTTTCCAAAGCCAGGCTATTGAGCAGATTTCAAGTTACTATCCAACGCCAGTCTGTGATTAGAAACTTTCCAGTAGCTAGGATCGCTACCAAGAAGTTTGGTAGGACTGTGCCTTTCACCCTCACCCCTGCAGAGGGAGACTTCTTCCCTAGCCACGGAGCCAGGAAGTAGATGCCAGGATTTTTTTTCCCCCCTTACTATGCTGTGGTCCTGGGTCTTTTGCTGAGTTTAAGTGTCCCCCCACGGTCACTCACCTTAATGAGCAGCTATCCAACTGTTACTTCAGTTTTCCTTTGTGGAGGTGAGTGCTGGACATGTGTCCTTGGCCCTCATGAAGTCACTGTTTAATCTTACTTACCTGGTTAGTCATTTCCTAAATTTTCTCTTATTTTAAAATTTATGTCTTAACCCAACTGATCTTTACTTTATATTCAGTGTGCTAAGGATCCAATTTTTTTTTCATATTGTGGGTAGTTAGTTGCAGCAGGACCTTTTGTTTAGTAAAACATAGATCCACCCCCCCACACACACAGGAAGAAGCCATCTCTTTCATAAATGAAGTTCCCACAATACCTGGCATATGCTTGACTTTTCAGTTTGTGTCAACACTCCATTCACCTCTTTCTGGTTCATGTCCTAATTCAAGGAGCTAGTAAAACAACTTTGTGGAAACTTCGTGTTTGAAAAGTCAAGCTCAGTCTTTTGCCATTTTAATTTCCTAGGTTAATCTTCTGTTTCCAGATGAACACTGTTGGCATTATAGCTGAAAACATTGATATGGAATGACATCACATTAGTAATGAGAGGTATCTTCCTACCCAAGGCCTTGCTCTGCACAGGATTTGCTTTCCATCCTTCAGCAAGTTTTAGCTTTTCTTCATACACTTCTTAAAAATGTTAATTTATTATTTTTATGTGTATGAGTGTATTGCCTGCATGTAGGTAAGTGCACCTGTGTTGTGCAATGCCCGCGGAGGTCAGAAGAGGCCATCAGATCCCCTGGAACTGGAGTTACGGACAGCTGTTAGCTGCCATGTGGGTTCTGGGATTCAAACCTGGGTCTTCTGTGAGAATAATCAGTGTTTCTTAACCGCTGAGCCATCTCTCCAGCCCTTCATATACTTCTAAGCATCACTTGTGAGCATTTTTTCCTTCTGGCTGCTACCTAGCATTGAAAGCTTTATTACTACCTAGCATTGAAAGCAGAGAGACTGTCCGAATGCCTCTTGCCAGCCTCTGCTTCCCCAGTCTTATCTTTAATGTCTCAGATAAATAAATCACTTTCAACTCCAGATCCCCATCCCCATCCTTCCCAACCCGTCCACACCACCCTATTCATTTCTTTACCGACTTTCCACCTTCAGTGGAAATGTCACTTTCTCAGTGTGTCACTTGTCACCCTAATGGCATTTACCTATGTCTGTTGGAAGTGCTTCTTTCTGACCTGCCTTTCGGTCCATGAACAGACATTCTGTTCGAGTGCATATGTTGGCCTAGTACAGTAGGATATTCGACCAGCATCCAGGTTCAGGGTTGAATCCTTTCTGTGTCTCATTTAGCCCCTCCTGCACCCCCTCTCTAGATTTTCAGTTTCTTCACCTATTAATTCTTTTAAGCCTTGAACTCATTCTAAGTTCACTTTATCTTAAAAATTTGAGCTACTCATATTTACTTAGCATGTAATTTCCTCCGTAACCATCCCTGTATTTATGCACATTTGTCTTTTTTCCCAGTCTCCTATAGAAATGGCTTCCTAAAAGATGTTACAACATGCCTCCCATTAAGTTCAGGGGCCTAATCTTCATGTCCAGTCTCTTCAACTTCTTCCCAACCCACTCTAATAGACAGCTTCGTAACTTTTTTCAGTGTTCTTTCTTAGCGTTTCAAGCTCTTTCTTCCGTCCTAGTCCTCCCCTCTTCTGTGCACAAGTGCAGCCCTCTGAGGGGTCGCCTACACCTGCAGCATCACAATGCTGAGTTATAAATTCAACAAAGATGGTGACTAGTAGGAATGAGGCATCGTGCCAACTGCTTGATGAAGAAGGCAGGAAGGCCTTGTCTTCCTGGCATTTAGGATCTAGCAGGACAGTGACATTAAATCACACAAGTGCTCCCAAAAAACAGAAAAAGTCAGCTTAGAAAGATTACCTGGAATTTGTTTGTTGACAAAATTGACCCATATAAGGTATACTGGAGAGAAAAAAATTCAGAGCACCTGAAAAGCGAGGCCAGTCGACTGGAGTGGAAAGAAAAGGAAAAGGCGAGTAGCAATGTAGCCCGAGAGAGACATGTGTGTCTGGCTTTCACTGACCTGACACCGTACAGTCCTTACAAATGGAGTCTGTGGGACTCAACCATAGTCAGGAAGTAGGAATTTGGAAAACTGAAGAGTATGTACAGTAGAGCTGTGGAAAGGAGTCAAGAAATGATCTCCTACACATTACAACTCTCACATTGAAAATAACCCACTCAAAGCCCCTGACCATACATCCTAACCCAATTTTCTTTTTAGACAGTTGTCTCTTAAGATGTAAAATTAGATTTGGGTACTGAAGTGAACAATGAAGTTGGTATGTAATGTGACAAAGAAAATCTCCTCAAGCAAATGGCTCAGAAATAAACAGCAAAGGCTTTTGCATCTTTGTAAGACAACCAGATCGTCTGTTAATTTATTATTTTATCAGAAATTCACGTGTCATTTCTTTAAATTGTATAAGAACATTATGTAATTACTTTTGGGGGAGGGTTGAGACAGTTCTTCCTGTAGCTCCAGTTGGCCTGCACTCACTACATAGACCAAGCTGGCCTCGATCCCACAGAGATTTGCCTGCCTCTGTCTCCCGAGGGCTATTAAAGGTGTGAGCCATCATGCCAGGTCCATGAAATACTTGGGATAATTTATACTGTAATGGGGCTAAAACTTACTATTATTTTACAATTATGAGCACACCATCACACTCATATACATAATAAAACCAAAGTCAGATACAAGTCTCAGGTTATAAAAATTAGCCAATTAACAAATAAATTGTAAAATAAAATTTACACTCCTAAGATTTTTTTAACCCCAAATTTTGTAGGCACAGCAGTGATCCTCACCTATCGGAAAAGAACTTTAAAATCATATGAACTATCTGTGATATTTCCAGCAGTCCTCTGCAGTGACAGGGGACTGAACCTATTGGTGAAACTGTTAATTCTAAAGGTTCAAACCAGGAAAATGAACATTCCTTTCTTAAGTTTCAGAAAACGCATCTAATGCTACAACAGACTAGGACACTGTAGACCGTGCTTTCTAATATGCGCACTGAAAACCTACTTATAAACAAAACAAAAAGTCAAGCACCTACTTCTTGGAGTCTGCCAGAGTTGTTGTCATGCTTAACTGTCTCACGCTTGACTTCTTAGGCTTCTTCAAATAAAGTTATGGAACAGTGTGAGAACTGTTTCTGTAGGTTAAATGCAACAACGGTAGGTTTGGGGGTGAATGGAGGGATACTCAAATTTTACAATACTCATTTTTTATTTTTATATATTTATATTAGGATATTGTACAGTTTTCAAAGCTAATAACAGAACTTTTTTGTATGTGTATTTAAAACATAACAAAATAAAAGTATTTCACAAAAGAAGTTCATATTACAGTACTATTGAAATATGAGGCAAAGAGTATGCGTTTGTGGATTATAAACAATACATTCATTTTAAAGAATAAACATTTCCTGTGAATAACATCATCTTAGCTATAATAAATATAGTAAATGTTAACAATAACATCGGAAGCAAAGAGATCCGGCAAAGGTGTTTTGTAATAGTCACTGTAGAGAACGGCTGCAGTATCTTATTAACGTAACATCATTGAACACTGGCGAGCACTTTATTCCTATAGGAATACTCCTCATTCACCAGCCCTCAACCTCGTCACACCAAACAAAGTCATCATACGTCTCCCCTGGGGTAATTGGTACCAAGGTTTAAATAAGGTTTAGAATCAGCTGTACCTTGTATTTAACCTGCCAGTCTAATCAATTCTAATGTTTAACTTCATATGAAGTTTACTCATAAGCAAAAGCATAAAGAGAACCTGTTATAGGTGATTGTAAGATTAGAACTTCTAATAAGTTCCATAACTTTTTGCAAATATCCCATTCAAATTTGGATTTGGTTTTACGCAGTGGTTTCTTTAGGAAAAAATATGATCAGCTGGATTGAAAATATATCTCAAAGGAAAAGTTTGCCCATATAGAAAATAATAATGCATATATCCCTGACCATTAAATTCTTCAGCTATTTGCCAGCTTTTTTTAAGGTAGATAATAAATTCACGAACAAAAGTTTAAATCATCACTTAAAAGTCACTGTGAGGGGTTAAGCTAATGAATTTTGGAAACAAATGGTCTTAAAGACTGCAAAAAAATGGGAGAGAGTATTTGTTCCAGGAAGAGGACATTTTGTGTCAGTCAATTCTATGAATGAACATAGTCACCAGAAGTAAATGTACTCACACCTCTGAGGGGATGTCTACTGATGCTCGGTGTGAGTGCTGAGTCAGTAAATGTGGGATGCATCCAGCACAGCCTTCATGAAAAAGAACAACTAGGTTTCCTTTGTCTATCCCAAGATAAAATTACCCTTTAGATATCACACATAAAAAAAAAAAAAGACCATTATTTTGAAAGTTTAAAAATTACTTGAAATTACTCAAATGAACACAGGAGCAATACTTTGTGAAGAAACAAAGCCAGGGATCTCTGTTCTCTGAACGAGGCCTTCACCTTTGTGGGACAATTCTGCCCAGGGTGCTATCACTGCACACGTAGTGCTCTGCAACAGTGACTACCACTCAGCCCTTCAGCTTCACAATTCTATGAGGAACCCAACTGCTACCAACATGAAGGTATTCAGGGAAAACATCTTGACAGCAGTGCTTACTAAACTCTCCACTTCCTTAACTAAATTAAGCTTTACCATCTCTGATATCTTCATGCACAAATACAGTACTTTGCTCCAAAGCCTCTCTACCGATATGTTATTCTCAGCAATTCTGGCTGCGGTAATAGCCAGTCTTCATGTCCTTAAACACAGTCTACAATTACAACCTTGTCAAATGACTCAGGATTATCAACATTCACAGGCACACTGTAACATACATCCTTTCTTCCTAACAACACAAGACTCATGCATAGAGTGGCCCAAATTTTAAAAAGTTTTAAAAAAGGTTTCAATCCAAGAAAAGTGTTGGCATACCAAATATCTTTTAAAAGGGAAATATGTTCTCAGAAAATCTGAAAAATTAATGGATAAAATGAACACACAATATAAATAAGAAAGTAACTTGAAGAATATAAAAAATTCTGAAGGGGATTGATCAAAACTTCAATAAAATCTATGAATAAAAACATATGCTTACATTATAGTGTACAATTATGAGTTAAAACGCATTTAGATTTATAAAGAAGTTGAAGTATAGTACTGTAAGATAATTCAAAGACTATTTTTCAAATGTACAAATAATAAAAACACACAAAGAAGCCTTGGGCAATGTGCAACTTTAAAATGACTATCACACCAGCCAAGCAAATCCTTAACCACTTGTTCAATGCATTCATTTATACTGTTTAAACGCAAAGAAAATATCAAAGATACTAAAACACAAGACTTTCAGTGTCTGACTCACATTTTGACCCCTACCTTTTCACATTTAATAGTTGTATTTTGAATGTATGAACTAAGACTTTTAAATGTTTCTCAAATAGTTTAGATCTACATTTATACGAATTACATTTGAAAGATATAATGCTAAGAACTAAAATACATACTTCAAACTTAATCACAGAAGTTCACAATTGTGTTCACTTCAATGGCCACAAATGACTTAAAAGCAAACAAGTCAAACAGGTATTTTTCCCCTCTCTGATGTGCTGCCAACATGTACCTTTTACATTTGGCACAGGCAGTCTATAAACACAGTTAGTCAACAGAAAACTCCAGGGAATTCTAAAACCTTTAGCCCCTAAAAGCTACCTGTTGCACTGCATTCTTAACATGCAATTTGAGTGTACCAAAGTTATTTTGGGTTTGCAAGGTGATTTAGACTGGTAGAAAATGAAGCTTATATGAAAAATGGTTAAGGATTCAAAGCTCATCAGCTCTGAAATAGTAATCTTAACATCCAGACAAAAACAGGGAGGTATGATTTGCACAGAATACTTTAAATTATTTTGGTTATGTCTTCATGATCTCACAGCTTAGCTGCTTGCGGTGCACGCATGCATCCTCTTTGCTACATCATAAACGTAGGTGATGTCTGGCCGCTTCTCTGGATCTGGGTTGATGCACATATTAACCAGCTGTCTTAGCTGAAACAAAAACAAAGGTAAACTTAAAACCAGCCTTCTCAATTTTTAAGAAAGCACTTCTGAATATTAATTACATATTTATATGGGAGGCACATTTCCTTACTGTCTTCTTACTAGAGATACACACATGGCTATGGTCAACAATTTTGCAATCACTTAAATGTTATAAGAAGTTTATTCACTAAAAGTATTAGTGTCAAGAAAGAAGCATTTTCACAATCAGAAGCTTTCTTTAGAATGGGTAATTTTTTGAGTTGATTAATCAGAATATGCCATTTACTAAGAGCAGCTGATTTTTTTTAACTTTTACAAAAACTTTATTGAGAATTTCGTATATGTATATAAGGTGTTTTGATCAAATCCATGCCTACTCCCTCCCCTCCAATATTCCCCCCTCTGAAGAGGTAACCCTAAAATCTTTTAAGGATTAGATACAAGCTCCCAAATACTTTTGACATTTTTTGGCAGTGGAATTTGTTGCTAACAGGCCCAAGGACATTTTGACTTTTAGCCGAGAAACTGGCTACATTTTTTTGGGGTCTTTTGACCTTAACTGCCTAGCCAATTCCTACCTCCTATTCTTATCACGCCATCCTCTGAAAGGGGTTAGTCAAATTGTCAATAGGGAATAGGGACACAGACCACTCTGGCTTCTTTCATGCTGAACAAGAACACAGAGTGAGGCAATTGGTGTACTCCTTCAGTGGGTCTATCTAAAAAACTCTCAAATTGCACAACTCTTATCTCTAATGGGAAAAGAAACACCTTGAATCATGAATAGGAGATGTGAAGGAGAAGTAAAGGCAAGAGTAATTAGCCTTACAAGTTCTAGACAGGGAACTGGAAAAAGAGTCAGAACAGGGCAATTTTCAAATGTTCATATGAGAGTCCATTGGAGTTTCTAGACAAGAGCTTCCAAAAGCATCCCTCTATTGGGTTCTAACCTATTTGCTATATAACAAACAAAATGTTATTCAATGCATTCTATATATTTGTACATGACAACATATGCAGTCTTTCTAACACCTCTTTACAGGTACTACTATTGCAATGTGATTTTTATGAAGTAGCAATGGTCTGAGGTCATAAAGACATAAAGACAGGACCTAGATGTGAACTGAAACAGTTTCACTTTAGACCAGGCCTATTAAGTACTGTTATTACTGTCAGAGGACAATTCTAACTTGGTCTGCAGGTTTCTCCATGACCACTGCTGCACAAGAGTGGGGTGGCTTTCCACACAATCAGGGGCAGACTGTAGGTTATTTGCTTTTCAGACTGTTAGCTTTAACACCGATCATTAGGTTCTAAAAATAATGAATCTGTATTCGTCTTTCGTATTTGTCTAGGAATTTGTAAGCTTGTGACGAGATACAGACCCACTTTTATTTTTAACAAGGCAAGTACTCTTCAGTGATGCCACAAACATGTTCAGATGAATATTGTGACTAGGATGATGGTTTTGTTCCAATTTTAAGTTGTTTCAAAAATGACTCTTTCAGGGGCTGGAGAGATGGCTCAGCAGTTAAGAACACTTGCTGTTCTTCCAGAAGGCCTGGATTCTATTCCCAGAACCCACATGGCAGCTAACAACTGTCCCTAACTCCAGTTCCAGAAGATCCAATGCCCTCTTCTGGCCTCCTCAGTTTTTGCATAACACAGAAGCACTTACACACATACAGGTAATAGATATAAAATAAAAATAACAAAAAAGAAATTTTTAAAAATATGACTTTCATGAAATTGGCAGTACTTCCTTCTAAACAAAATTTACTTGAATTTCAGCTTAGAACAATCTCACAATTTTGGATTATAAACATAAACACAGGGGCTGGGAGTGTACCTCAGTGATAGAGCACTCACCTAACATGCCCAAGGCCTACAGTTTGACCCCTACTTTGATCCTCAGGAGGAGAGTGGGGTTGAAACCCTTGTGCAGTGACCCCATAACAATATAAAATGATTCTAAGTGTCCTCTCAAAGTTAGACATTAAATGATAAAGATAATTATATTCGAGACCTCCCCCATGTTAGCTGTGTGTGTGTGTGTGTGTGTGTGTGTGTGTGTGTGTGTGTGGTTTTGGGGGCAAGATCTCACTAGATAGCACTGGCTGGTGTCAGACTTGCACAATCCTCCTGCCTCTGCTACCTGGGTGCTGAGATTACAGCTATGCTCCATTAATCTTATCTTTTAAAAAAAAGTGTCTATAGAAAAAAGTTGTTTTTGAAAGTCTTTTAATAACTACCCTTTATGTTAGGTTTTAATTTCTAAGACTATTATACAGCCAAAAGGTAAAAATATGTGTGTGTTTGAATTGAGACAGGTATCCAGTTATTACTTTAAGTAATAGAAATAATTCTATAATCAGTAGATATTACAGCACTAATAAAAGCAAGAACAAATAAAGAATTTCATGGTTTGCACTATCCTAGAAAATTTACTTCTCATGCTTTGCACCTGTTTGTAAAAATCTGTGTATTTCCTTGCTTTTACTATAATATGTTAAAAAGGAAGGCAAAATAAGGTGGGCACATGCAAGAGCCTTTACAAAGTCAAAGGAAACTGCTTAATTCCTGTGCTTCAAAGATAGCTAAAAAGCAAAACAGAAGCATTTAAATGAGCAAGAGTAAAATTAAAAATATAAAGATATGTTTATATTAAAGAGTAAAATTATCTTTGATAAAGTAAAAATGAAATGATTCTATGAGTGTTTTTAAAGGATTATGAAATTAATGTTTTCAGTTCAGTAGATAAAATATTAACATATTTTGACCTATACATTCCCAACACAATATCACAACACACAGCTTAACCAGAAATATTAAGGACAGTGTTAAGAGCCATTGTTCTCAGGGTGATAACCCAATTACATTTCAAGTTCAGTTGCATACGGGGTAATAACAGTAGGGCTCTTTGTGCAATATAGCTTTAGGTCACTACCACAATTCTCAATAGAATAATAAAGACTAATTCTATTGGCTCTGTTTCTTTATCACCCCTATCTTAATCCCTCTGAGACCAATTATGCTCTATCAGCCTCCCAGATATACCCAATTTCCATCTACCCAAGGACACATTTCAGTGCCCCAAAGTGGGTCTAATACATTAAAGCACACTATATTTTGGAGCTTTAGATATTTATACAAAATGACTAGGTACAGCTAGTTTGGACACCAAAGTGCCAGTAGTGATTGACTTGGGGGTAGAGGGAAAGGAGAAAAGAGAAAAGAAGGTAATCTTACATAGACATAAGGTAATGTAATGTCTATATTTCACAAGCAAAGATCATTCGGCTTCTTTACAAGTGAAAGTCTTACAGAAAGTGACATGGCTTTATAGGATCCCACAGGATATGTGAAATATAGGGCACCATTTTGGATTCATGTCTTCAAGGAACAAGTCCCGTGTCACTTCTGTAGCACAGGTGAACAAAGGGCCCGCTTCAATATATTTTTTAAACAAAATGGAACACTCAAAGCTTAAAGACCTAATCTTATAAAGCAACTTTTATTTGGTAAGGTAGCCAACTGATATAAGGTGAGAATATCCAACGTCCTAAAATAATTTTTACTAAGGAAAATCAAATGCTCATAGCTTGTGAGATAACCTAGCTGATAATTTTAGTAAATAATTGCATGGCTGTATGATAAGAACAATGTTTATCAACACATTTTTAAAGTAAATATTTTTATCTTACTTAGAATGCCTACATAATTCTAGATTGCAAAAACACTTGAATAAATGGACCTTAAAACAGTATTTGTTCTACATAATGTCATTATACCACATAATGCATTATTGAAACGACTATACTAGGAAGAGTTTTCCAACACCAATTTAAGTTACATTGGTTAATTTTTAGTAACAACTCTAGGGAATTTATAAAATCCTATTAAAATTTCAGAGTCTAGGATTTATACAATACATGTTTAGATTTTTAAATAAAACCTCAAAAACTTGAAAACCAATCTCAATCACACCTTATTTTTTCCTACACAAAGCAATTCTTTATATACCCCAAAGGTCATGTGTTTTGTCACTCACTTGACTGTTTCTAGATGCTTCCTTAAACATATTCTGATTTTTAAAAACAATCAAAAATATTTACAAATGTTAACATCCATCATAATTTTAAAGCTTTTATATAGCATTTTTCTTTCCTTAATAATGAACATTTGATAAATAATTATAAGTAAAATTATGACAAACTGTAGTGCTCTTTGGTCAGCATGTTAGGAATCAATACATCTGATATCTTACTGGAGCTATATGTACATTAAATAGTCTAATATGTGGGAATGACAGTTATCTTCCACACAGATTCCTCATTCCTTCCTTTTTATGTCACATGGTCCCTGAGTCATCACAAGTAGGAAGAGTCTTCTGAGTACTGGTCTGCTTTTTAACATAGCAAATGCCAGGGATTACAGAAAGTGTGGAAAGTGCAAGGGTTAAGGGCTAAGAAGTCTACCAAAATCATGAACCCCTGGATGGTGAACACCTGAGTGGTCCCTGAGGTTGGGAACTCCTGCAGCACAAGCAGGGCAGGCCATGAGCCCCCCAGAAGTCTGATCCTGCGTGCCACATACTGATCTCTACTTGCTCACATGTAAACTGGGAACAAAATCTCTGTCCTAATTTCTTTAATTAAAAAATGAAGATTGTTAATATTGACTAAAGAAAGTAGTAATTTAAAAAGTTGGAAAAATCCAGTATTAGCTTTATCAAAGTCATATAAAACCATATAATCTATAAATAAAATTTGTCTGAAATCAGTTTCATTCAATCAAAAATTTATTACTATTGCTATTTATATAAACAACCACAGGAAAAAAACACTACACTTTATAATTCTTGTATTTATATTTTAAATATTCAAAAAAAAATCAGGACTTCCCAAAATGAAAGAGATACTCCCAATTTTTATACTTTTGAGTGAGGCATCACTCAAAAGTGACGCTGGTCCAGGGAAGGATGGAAAGGAAAGAAAGGGAAAAACAGAAACATTCTCCTGCCTTCTATTTTTCTAATGTGCCAAAAGAGAAAAAAGAAAGAATGAGGAAAAAAAGAAATAAAGAAAAGCACCCTGTTCTAATGAAGAAGACAGAAATAGCAGGGTGGAGTGAGAGCACAGGTGCACAAGCATGGCGAGAGGGCGTGCACAGGTGTTTACTTCCTATTCTCTGCCTGGATCTGGTCTTCAGGTTGATTATTTAAGGGTATTTTTTATATGAGACATAGTCCAAAGAAAAGCTTTGAATAGAAACAAAACTTTTGTATCTGTGGCCTAAAGGCTTGAGAACCACAGGGTCTACCAACATTTAATAAAAATGAGACTATATAATATGGAATCTAAATGATGAGTCAGTTCTGATTCACGAATCATAATGTTTTTTTCAGTTCTAAAAGGCAATGGGACTTAGTAAACCAGCAAGTTTTCAAACTATAACTCAAAGACATACAATTACAAACATAGTACTTTTAGATTCTCTCTTATTTATAATAAATTTAAAATTACTGAGCCTGCAAATGGCCTGAAATCCCAGTTACTTGGGAGACTAAGACAGGAGACTCACAGGTTGAAAGCCAGCCTAAGCTGCAGTATGAGTTTAAGGCCAGCCTACCCCAACTTTATCTCAAATCAAAAAGTAAAAAGAGGGTGCAGAATATAGCTTGGTGTAAGAGTGCTTGTTTGACATGCATGAGGCCCTAGGATCAATGCCCAGTATTGACAAAAACAAAATGACACAGCAAATAACATCTGACATAGCAAATAATTCAGATCCGCTATTGTAACACAGTCCACTTCATTAAAAAAGTTTTAATTATCTTTCCAAGGTTTTATAGGTGCTTAATTTTTTTTTACACAAGGCATTGTTTTAGAGTCTTCAATTTACTATCACCCTTACTCCATTTTCTAGAATTTTCCATCCTTATTCCTACTTTTTTCACTTTTGCTTGCAAACCCTGAACTTGACTTTTCAGAACTTTCTTCACTATCTATCTGTTCAAACTTTCTTTTTTTTTTTTCTATTGAGTCTGAAGAGATGATTTACTGAACAAATACATAATTGTGCTGACCATTCCAGTATCTAGAGATTACACACAGGGACTAAAGGATAACAGTGTCTCATTTCCTGATAAATGCCTCCTGGACATTTCAGAGATGATGATGTTCCTGTAAAGAATGAAAGAAAGATGCACATAGGGAATAATATTAATGAAGGAAAACGACCACAGCCCCTGGCATGCTTTCTGAGCAGTTCTTTGCCTCACTAGACATCTTTTGAGAAGTTTCTCTTGTTCAGTTGTCATTGACTGGGCTACACACTGCTTTTAAAGCTATTCTTTTAATCTCAGTCTTTTACTTCCTCATTCTTTTAATCAATCTAGGACCCAACTGTTAAAATATCAGGCCCTAGAAATCTGGAAAAATGCTTGCCCATGTGAGGGGAGGTGCACATCCAAGTGGCAGCTACCATGTGTGTGACCGTCAAGGACAGATGTAGGGAGGGGGCCAGGGAAAGCCATATAGGAAGTGGAGGCCACTATGAACCAAAAGAGGATAGGAAATTTTCCTGGAAAAGAGGAAAGAGCATCTTTTAAAATATGAAAATCTTGAACTTCTAGCAGAACTCACATTGGTAGACTGAAGGGAAAGAAGGGTATAGTGTGTCCATGGTCATTAAGTCTTGAAGACAAGCCCAGGTCGGACTTATAAGTCCTTATATATAGCAAACATTCAAAGTGCTTGCTTTGTCATTACCCATAAGACAACTTAAACTGAGAGCTAGCCAAGAGAAGGCATCTGTTTTCAACTCAAAATTTTTAAGTACCGTAATTCTCTACTTAGATAGGGATGGTCTTATTACTAGAAAAGGAAAGAATATGGAACTCCAAAAAATATGTCAAAATAAAATCATCATAATATATAGCTTCTGATATCCTTTGTATGTAGCTGAAACTCAAATACCATCATTCAAAAGGAAAGACTTGACATATATATTTCTATTTCTAAACCATACTGGCTTCTCATTTTTTTAAATTATTTTTATTTTATGTGTATGTGTGTATTGTCTGCATGTAAGTAAGTGCACCCATGTCATGCAATGCCCTCAGAGGGCAGAAGAGGCTGTCAGATCCCCTGGAATGGAGTTATAGACATTTATTAGCTACCTTGTGGGTGCTGGGATTTGAACCCGGGTCTTTTGTAAGAACAGTCAGTGTTCTTAACCACTGAGCCATCTCTCCAGCCCCTCATTTTTGGTTTTTAATAATAAATTGTACTTATGTATTAGGGTATAACATAGGAAAAAATTGCCATTTTTTAAAAATTCTGAGTTCTTTTAAGTTTAAATAGAATGATTATATTTGGAAGTAAGTCTTGCAGATTTCCCTTTGATGCCTATCACCTGAGGCTGGCTGGCAAGTGCAGCTACAGCTGGTATTCTCATGCTTCCTTTGAGTCCTGGGGGAGGGGAGGCAAGAATCTTAAAAATTTAGTAGTACCCAGAGTAAGTCTGGCAAGCTCTCAACATATTGGGCAAATTTATTTGTTTTTATTTTTTATTTTATTTTTTTAAAGTAGATTGGTCCTGAGTTAAAAGTTCAGTGATGAAAATGTCTGCATGTCTCTTTTCATTCCTCCATATTTCTCTCTATTAACAAATTAAATGCCATTGGATTTCTGAAATATTTAAATAGCATTCTTTATAAACAAGCATTTAAGGTATCATTATGGTAGCACTAAATCTATGATTTTGTTGCTACAACCAATCCTGAATAATTAACTAACAGAGTTCCTATTTAAGGAGAGAAAATATTCATTAGCATATCTACATTTCAAAGTCTAGTTTTAAAGAATTCTTGTACATAACCAATTAAATTAAAGGAACACTGTATATAGACTGCATATTTTCCAAATTCACTTCTTAAGAATTATTTTTCATGTTTACCTAGATATTACAGCCTCCTATTTAATCAGGGCATGACAAGAGATTTTGCTAATGTGAGGGACTGCACTCTTTCAGAAGGTACACCACAGAATGTGTTTTGCTTTATAGAGCTTTCAAAACTGGTAACTATACAGAGTGAAGTAAAAAGTGGAATCTATTTTCCTTCCCAAACTTGAAGACCTTCTATCTGGGCCAGACTTTGATATTTGCCCCTTGGCTGAGAATCCGCATATCCAACTTCACACTTAGCTGCAGTGAAGTAGCCCTGCAGGCAGGCTGACTTCAACGAACCACTAGTGGTATCATCATTAAAATCCTGCTGAAGGTCACCATGGTAACCGCCTGCTGAGGCTTCACTGCTGCACTCCGCATCTCCTAATCAGCTACCATGTGAAATGCAAATTCAGACAGTCTGAAAATTAGTCAAGAAGAATAGGGGATGAGGATGCAGATATGTGAAATATTCATGTGCTTCATGGAAAAAAGAAGACAGCATGAATGACACAACAAAGAGAGGCCTCTGACATCCTCGCTATCATTCAGCATTATTGTTCACACCCTACTGTATTTCTAGGCTTATAGTTCTGAAGTTGGTTTTGTGAAATGCCGTATTTATAGTCAATACCCAAAATAGTCATTAAAAATGGCTAACATAGAGCATTAACACCAAATAAAGGGTATATTCTAATTATCTAAATACAAAAGCTATGATGCAAAAAAGCTAGGCATCATTTGTTATCAGAATCAACACTATTAGAAGAAAATATACTTGTAGTCTAGGAACACAAATGCTCTACATATGGTATGCAAAAATTTTAGAGATATTTATTATTCAAGTTACATGTACTCAAACTTCCTTGCATATAATGATAAGACTGGATGTTGTTCATTTCACAATGGAAACGATGACAAGATTACCTAATAAATGAATGCTGGAACTGTTCTATATTTTTCCTTTGCTCCTTTCCATTTTCCTGGGGCAAAAAAATCTGTTGCTCATGAGGCAAGATGTCCTAATGACAGACAGTACTTCCCTGGGTAGGTCCCAGATGGGGGAACGTCAAAAAGTCTTTGTGAACACACCTCAGCTGACCCAAGAACACTAAGCTGCTGCTCCCTCCTTAAATGCTGGTGCAACCATGACGCATTAGGATAAAATGGAAGATACTGTTTAATGAAAACCTGAATGTTGGGTAAATGCCAAAACAACTCATTCCAGTGAGTTAGTAAAGCAAGCAGGAATTCAGATCTTAAAGTCTTTGAAAATTATCAGTCCTGTCCAATACATTTTATAACAGGTCTACAATGGTAACCTTAAAACTCTTACCCCAAAGGAATCTGACCACCATAGCCATTGAGGGGGAGAGAGGATAGGTATTGTCAAAGGAGAAAGGGTAAAGAAGAAAGTTCAGAGACAGGTGGTTAAGAGATGCAGAGTTCAAATTCTGGAAAATATGGATGGGAGGGAAGATCTGCCAAAGTAGGTTTTAATTGTTTTATTGCCTATGATGGTGGGACTGAGGAGTCAGCCTGTCTGTCACAAGATGCCAATGGACTAGACGTGGATCTGAGCATCAGCTCTGCTTTCTCTGGGATCAGACCATGGTAAAGCCAGCCAGGCTTCTCTCAGCAGACACAGGAAGAGGCCAGTTTCACACGCCCTGCTGTGCTGTGTTCCACTCCTCCTTATCAACTGCAGAGTTAACCATGTAACAGCAAGTCTGGGAGAAAACAATGGCCAGGGTTCCTTCTGCCACTGTACTACTCATATGCATTTCTGAAGAAAGTAAAATTCCTTAGTAAGATGTAGTTAACAAATGAACAAGAGACAAATGTTTGAACTAAAAGTGACTTACTTCTTCTGAATAGTGATCTGAAGGAAGAGGTGGGTAGTCACACTGTTCTATCTTCTTACACAGTGAGTATAAATTCATTTTGTCACCATAAAATGGACTCTGTAATGCAGCCATCTGTAAAATGCTCACAATGAAACTGAGATAGTTACAGAGCACCTTTAAAGGTGGTTACATCAAGTCTATTACACTTGGGTAAAAAATAATCACCAATACATTAAATAAAATAACATTAGATGAGCACTTGATTTTTATAAATATTGCTTTCTGAGAATTATTTATTGTGTCAAAAATCTTACATTAATTTTTGTTTACTTTTCTGCAGCATTTAAAATTCCCTAAAACAGAGAAATATTTAGCATACTTCTTTAGACACAATATAAAATATTAAGAAACAGAAGATATAATAACTTAAAA
>NW_008335444.1:924069-954299 GCF_000622305.1 Nannospalax galili | reverse complement strand
TATAAATGGTTGAAATAGAACATAAATCTGAAGTTAAAACTGAATTATAATTTAGCCAAAGTTTAGGGAATAGAGCCCATATCATCTCACCATACAGAGAATATTCTTTATGAAAAGGTTATTTTGAGAGAAAAAAAATCTTCTTTTGAATATCATAACTGATCCTCAAATAGTTTACAATAAATCAGAGCTTCTTTTCTTTTGATAATGTCTCAAAAACACTGAATGTGTTCAAAACACTATGAAGCCTAGCAGCAATTCAAGGCGTCCAAATGTGATTTTTATGCAGCAAACACGACTCAGAGGATGAGCAACTTTAAAATAGACATTACTGAATTTAAATTTATTTTAAGACAAGGTTCTAACTTGACATTTAAAAGTGCAAGCAACTACTTGGTAAGCAAGGTTACAAACTAAAAATTCAATTTAAAATGTTCGCATCCTGTTCAAAACCTTCCATCTCTTTGAACTGCAGCAGCAAGCACACAACATGGAGGGCCAGGCTGCCCCAAAGGCAGTCACCCTTTTCTACATGTGCTAATAAGTTTGATTTTGGAAGGACAATGTGTACATTCCCCAGACAGGCAGAGTGTGTGTGAAACACGCTGGTCCATGCTGTGCTACTCAGTGAGCGTCAGTGGGGACAGAACAAGCTGAAAATGGCTCTCATCTGTCTTCTGTGCTCCAGACAGGCCTTTAACTCCTTCAGAGCCTCAGCCAGGGGGGGACTGGATTAGAAATCTGGCCTGGAAAGTAGCTTTATACATTTTTACCTAGCCTGTATTTTTACAGAAAACCTGCACACGCTTATACAGAACAACCTTAGGAATAGTTGCTCCATACCATGACATAAAATACATAATAACTTGCATACCCTAAACACACAAAACACTATCTGAGGGGAATTTCCAAAGGAGGACCACCATAATAAGCAAGGTTTTCGTTTAAAACACAAGGAGACTTTATGATAAAATAGAATGTTAAAAATGCCACCTTAAAAATACACTGCATATATAAACTACAGAAGTCTCATCACCTTTCTAAGACCTTAAGTAAATGTACATACATCTGCAATCATATGCTAGGAGTTCATTACAGTACTTTTGTCTCAATACTGCAGTGTTAAAAAAAAATCTGAATGTCCCCTAAGGAGTTAAACAGGAATAGTATATTTTCATGCATCTCCTGCTTTGACAGATGAAAAATGTCAACTGTCCTGTTTTTATTTTCAAGCTTTTGCACTATTCATCTGGTTCATTAGTGCATCTCGATGCTGCCCCTGACAGCTGCTCGCCCTCTCCTCCCAGCAGCTGAATTTTTCAGGCTAATTTGATCCTCCACACTGAGACGATCGCTAGAATGATTGACTTGCTCTCTGACCTCCAGGGTCTGACTTTCCTCATTAGTATTCTGGGGGTGTCGGAGGGACGAAAGCCCACTGTCTGTCTTCAGGGCTGGTGGCAGCTCTCTTTTTTTTTGAACTGTAAGCCACCAACCTACAACCCTGTAAGGATGCAATTGCTGTGCTGAACAATAAAGGAAATGTGTAAAACCTACTTTTCCATGTAAAGGTCCATGTAGCAAAAGCACAGCATCTTGATTTTAATTAGTAAAGTCTACTTTGTTGCATATCAATTAAAACTGTACTGCTAGTTTTTTCAAAGGTTTTGAGAATATTTGAAAGTCTAATTTTCTGAGTTTAAAATACATTCTCAAAAAAGGCTTCCTACTCTTTCATTGTTAATAGTAATTTCTTAGGGGGTTATCACATAAAAGATTTATGTGATATTACAGTCAGTTTTTCAAAGAAAAATTGCTGGATAGTTCTATTAACATTGCATTCAAAAATAACTAAGAGGACACAGAACATGAAGACAGATTAAATCTTACAAACATTCCCAGTCTTACATGGAGGACTTGGGAATGTACACAGAGATAGACGCTAACACTGTGAACACTTTAACCTGAAATCACCCCAACACATAACTCAAGAATGAAGGGATGCTCAGAGAACTGATATTTATTTTGGTGGTCACTTGAAGCATTCATAAAAAATCCTACCTCTCAAAGGCAAATGTGAAACATGAAAAATTATTTCAGTTCTGATACAAGCTTGCTGGTCCTGAAAGGATTACATAACTTCTTTCCCAAACACTATTTCATCTCAACTTCTTTGCTAAATTTAATCCCACTATTAGAAGCTTACTTGCAGGTTACTTTTAGGTATTTAAAGGGAAAAATGTTTCTTGGAGGATACTTAGATTTTTGGCCTGAAGAACTCTAATATTACCTATAGATAAAAAATAAAACATATGAAGTAATTAACTGTAAACATTATAGCAGCATGATTCCTGTCATCTCATGGGCACACAGTAGCACACATTTTGCTACATCACTAATTCATAATATTTCAGAATAAAAAAGTGGGATGAGTTTATTTAAGAACATTTTTAAATCCTTTGAGTAATCATTCATTAGTAGGAAAAACAAAAATCACTAATTCTAGGTTCCTTCAATTAAGGAATGGAAATCTGTGCTCAGTAAAATAACAAAAGACCATAATGCACATTTCAAAAAGCACCTCCATGCTGCACTTCCACGTAAAGGTGGTACAATTATAACAGATGACCTTGTCACACATTCATTAAAGCCGGGATGGCAAACAGAGGGTGATAAATATACTAGCTTCTACCCATCTACTTTAGATTTCCTTCTTGAGACACAAAAATATTTCCATGTACTGTATTTCTTCAGTTCACTAGAACTTACTTAGACGTTGATTATCCTTAATTAACATCACTGACAAAATCTGTATTTTCCTGACATACAATTAAAACTTAAATTATAAAAGTCACTAACTTGGGGTACTCTTCAATACTGCTGCTCTCTAAAATGGTATAAACCAGGCTAGCTATATGCTTTTTCTATAGTTACAAAGTGTTGCAATGCAGTATTGCCATAGAATTGATCTACATGACTCTACTGTCTTGTGATAAGCACAGAATTTCTGAAACCTATATAAGTGACAACCTAGAAGACTTACCTATTTTCATACTATCCATAAAGTTGAATTTCACCTGTGTAAAGGTGAAACAAAACACTGACAAAGATACTTTCATATTTCAAATCTACCTCATTATTCTTCTGTAATCCACTGTTTTTCACAGATTCACCTCCTCACAAAAAATACACACACACACACACACACACACCATATTATATATACACACACATATATATATATATTTGTAAATGAGATGGATAGAAAAGCATTATAGTAAAATAAGGTAATATTGAAAAAAAAAAGAAAGTCCTTGTCAAAAAGAATGTGAAAATACCTTAGAGGAAATTAGTATGTGGGGATATATTATTAAATTCCATTATGAAAAGTTATGAATGAATTAATTCACTGTAAGAAAAGCTGACTCTATAACATCATCCAGAAAAAAGTATACACTGTACAATTGGAGAAATACAGCAAGCGAAAATGTATCGATGTACTGAATTTCTCATCACTGCCTACCTCATACAGCAGACAGCCAAGAGACCAGATGTCAGACTTGAAGTTGTATCCATTTTCATGTATTCTCTCTGGAGACATGTAGTAAGGTGTGCCCACTGAAAAGACAACCAAATGAACCCAGCACTGTAAAAATGAAGATGTAGCTATGGTAAGACATTACACACCAAATCTTAGATTGAAAAAAGTTACCAAAAATTCATTATGATCATGCAATTGAAATTAAGGATACTCAAAATTTTATTTCTTCTTTACTCCTTAAAAGAACATATTAATATCTCTAATATAATAAGAGTATGGTGGCTTAAATTCAAATAATATTCTCCTTTGATAAATCCAGGAGGATTCAAGGATCATAAATAAGAGAAAATAAAAGGAATTTTAAGAGAAACACCCATGTAAATGATTCACATGGATTTTGTTTTTAAATATGGCTTCTGTTACTTCAAATAATTAAACATAATTTTAAGACAAGTTTACTAGTATTTTGAAGGGCACATATAAATACAACATACTTACTAGGTTTTACACAGGCATCCTTGAGAACAGAGTTCTGGCTCCTAATGGAGATGATGTGACTGTTAGCACTGTGTCAGCTAACCTTCAGAGGGAGCACAGGGACATTTTACATCAAATACTGCTGCTGACCTAAGACAGGGCACTGGCACCTGTGCGAAAGGGGCCGAGTTCTTGCTACTACCAAGATCTTTTTAAAAACGAGACAATTTGGAAAAATTTTGTTTTTGTTTGTTTTAAAGTGCAAATACTTTCTTCTCTCTTTGTGGTTATTTTCCAAAATGCTAACAGTGTTTTAAAGCAAACAAAAGCAATTATATCATATTCTGAAGGGTAAAAACATTTAAGTCACTTTCAACGTGAATCTTTAATTTCATAACTATTATTGCACCATTGGCTTTTTGCCAAACAAGGTTTACACATGATACCTACAAATCTACGAATCTTATTCACCAGAGGCAAGAGCTACTAATAACATGCCACTACTCGTGGAGAAAGGGGCATTTTCCTTTAATTTTCAAGAAGTCTCCAGGCATTACTGTAAATCTTAATGAGCTAACTCTCAATACTGTACAGGGGTCTTTAGTCAGAGACAATAAAAAGAGTCACACCAATAATCAAAGCAAAATCCTCAGAGGGAGAAGTCAGTTTTCTAGAAGAATAAAGTTACAACTAATTACTGTGTGCAGCAACCCTTTGTGCTAAACACGGAAATGTCACAAACTAAGGGCCCAGGAAATCTACCTATAATGCAACCTATTTTTACTAAAAATAGACAGTCTTGGTCAGAATGGATGAGAGAGAAGTACTTATGACATGAACAAGTGAAAATAAGATTATGTAAGCAAGAGAATCCAAAGTTTAAAGAAACTCTGAACCACTGACAGGAAAATAGGGAGACAAACTTTAAGAAATTATCAAAAAGACCAAAAACAAAAACAAACAAAAAAAGAAATTATCTAACTGTAGTATTTACCTGGCAGACAAGTTTGTAAATTTCAGTAGTGTCAGAAAAGCAAGAAAACTTTCAGAAAAACACTAGGTTTAAAGCACCATTATAGTGGAAAATCAACACAAGCCTCCAGCTTTGGGGGCTCTGACCACTTCCTCATAGTTTGCACAAGCAACACCAATTCCTGGTCATATGCACATGCTTCCTCGCTTAGGAAGAGTGGAGGGTGCAAGTGGAGTAATGAGTGCTGCACACAGGCTTCTGGTTCCAGGGCATAAAGCCAGTGACTGGCAGTAAGGAATGTGGAGACAGGCTTCCTGGAATCCACAGGGGGCAGCTGAAAACACTGAGCTTGAAGGTTCAGAGTTTACCAAAAGCAAAGGTAATTTTAACCAGGAGCTCTGGGAAAGCTGCTGATACATTAGAGGTTTCGTGCGAGTGTGAAAGATTGATGATCAGGAAAAGGTAGAACAAATGCCAGCACTTTACAGAGATTAGCCCCAGCATAACACCTTAACTGCAACACAAACCCAACTCACCAATGACACCCACAAGCAAGGGAACAGAGAAAAAGAGTGATTAGGAATTCTATTAAACTAAACTTTAAATGAAGAAAATTTTAGTGTCAAAAAAAGCCCTTTGTAGTGAGGTCATCATAAAGTTACAGACTCTGCACCACTATTTTAAACTAAGATGCTGATTCTCCTTCCTCATCCAAAGAATGAACATCTTTCTACTGTATCTGCATGTTTTATCTCTATAGGTAAATTACAGATTTCTTGAGAATATATTACAATGTACAGCTAAGTTTGTGACTCACCTCCTTCAGGGACACATTACAAGAGTCATTATTTAAGACGAGCAGGCTTGTCTTCTGCATTACAATTAACAATTGGGTAAATTCACAACTACAGCTGAGCAGGGGCCAAAGAGGAGCTTCTGCTGCCTCCCTCTGACAGGTCCCCTAATGTGGCCCTCTGCTCTAGTCTCAGCTCTGCTGCTGACACTGAGCAAAGATGTTCAACTCTATCACAGTATAGACGAATTCGTATTTACCCATCTCTATGTAGCAAACGGAACTAAAAGTTTAGGTGCTTAGGAAAAATCGCAGTGCATTTAAATGCAGTGTTATGCTTTCAACATTTCAACTTAATGAAGATATAATTATTTCCTAAAAACGTTTTTTTAAACTTCATGACAGCTGTTTCTATTATTACTGTTGCCTCCAGAATGTTGTGACTTTTTAAATAGCCCTACAGGAAAGAGAATTGGGGAGTGATAGGACTACATAGTAAAACAATCAAGTAAACTGCTACGTAGTGAGGAGCTCAAAGCAGCAGGACACATAATTCCACTTATCTTTCAAGAATGTATGGTTATAGGTAAGATGAGAATACACTTTACAAAAGTCGATACTTATTCCACTTGAACCTTCTGACATGAGTCATGGTGGATAAGAAATGGATATTTAAAAAACTAAAAAGTTTGACATTAGAGGGAAACTCCAACAGAAAATGTTATCTGACCTTTGTTTAGCCTATACTAATACTACACTGCAGCAAACTTTCAAATGTAAAAATAAAACACTTCCACATCAACTGACCTACTGTAGCTATACAAGAAGTGTTTCACATGGTACAAACGTCATAGAAAGCAAATGCATCTCAAAATGTATTCTGAAGAAAATGGTTTTTGGAAGTTCTACAGTAAGTTCAAGAGAACACAAGCTCTGCCATCACGCTGCCAGTCGGGGACATTTCATAAGAACTGCATACAGCACATTTTTAACAGGTTAGCCCCAAATTTAGCACTTTAATCTCTGCAAAGGCTTAAAGAGGAAATAATAGCATGACTCAAGAATTCTGTATTTTATGATTAGACTTGGTTGCTAGCTCTGTGCTTTTCATGAAGGAAGGCAATACAGGGCTGGTGAAAAGTGGGAAATGTGTTTCTCATCTTCCTGTTGCCTCTAGCAAGGCCTACTTTTTTTTTTTTTTTTACATTTATTTATTTTGCGTCTGTGTGTGTACATGCATGTGTGGACGTGAGTGAGAGGGCGAAGTGCAGGAGTCAGTTCTCTCCCTCCACCATGGTAGTCCTGGGATGGAACACAGGGCTAACTTACCTGCTGAGCCATCTCCAGGCCCACCTCTTTTATTTATATTTTCAACCATGGGAAGGGATGGTGTGCAAAATGAGATTATTTCTGAGACACTTCTAACTCTACAATTGTAAAAACTCTAGAAAATGCATATGGAAAATTAAATGGAAAAAAAGATATGGTCCTTTTTAAAACTATTATTTAGGTCTGCTGAGTGAGATGCTGTAAGTAAAAGAACAATTCAGGGATACTGTTTCCTTCTTTTAGAGTCAGAACAAACTCAGAAAACACCAAACATTTCATACTGGGAATAGTAAAAAAAAAAAAAAAAATCGTCCAGTCATTTTATATTGCAATTTTAATCGAACACACACAACTTTAGAGACTAGGCTTTAATTTCCATTTTTCTTTTCTACTCATGAGTCACGCAGAAATTATTTTAGCAGACTCAATGGCAAGAGATCAAATTTATTTTATCACTAGGAGCATTATCTGAGGTCAATATAGAATGTCTAAGTGCTAGATCAGTACTTCTTCTCCAAGAGATATTTAGAAAATAAATGTCATTTTTGAGGCATCCTTGGTAACACTTAAGAGCTTTGAGAACGCTGAGGGAAATCTCATCACACTTCATTGCTCTTCTGCTCCAGTACCACATCTAATGCACTACATGTATATCCTACTGAGTTTTAGTGAACACTGCTCAGGTGCTACCCAAGGCACACACTGTTTTAGGTCCTGGAAAGACAGAAATACACAGAGAAAATCCTTGATCTTGTGGATCCACAGCCCAACCACCAAGGGATTGTTAAGAGAGGCTGTGTTAGATGTTCTATTATCTGTAGATAAGAGGTATGGGGAGATCAGGAACGTGCCAAGAATCACAAGACTCATAAAGTGTGGCCCTGGAATTCAGTTCCATTTAGCAGACAGTTATGTCTTTAACCTGACCACTGTGACTCACAACTGAAAAATACCTGTAACTTTCCAAGTTAAGAAGCAGACAAACTACCAAAAACTTACCGTATGCATATATGAAAAGCCAGAAATAAAAGCCCAGGTTCAGTGGGCTACGTGTGAAAATTATGCCACACTACAGCTACTCTGATTGTTTTAAATAAACACTTGTGGTGGCTGAGAGGTTAAATGTACACAGTTTAAAATTAGACGATAGCTTCTTCCCAGAGAAATTACTTAAGTCAAGTAGGGACTGAAAGTTAAAAATAAAGCAGTGGAAGCTACCTCTAGGCCTGGCTGGACACGTGCTGCCTCCACAGCCACACACGGCCTTTAACAATGAAAGGTGCATGCCAAAGAAGGGCTCATGGGGAGGTGCCAGGGAAAGGTGTGGGGAAAACGAGTCTATGACCACAGGAGGCACCTGGCACCAAAAATGAAACTGTTTTAACGGCTAGTTCGGAAATACTAATTTTCTTAGTTGAAATCTGAGGATGCATCACACTTGGAAATAGTGTGGGGAACACGAATTGTACACTCAAGAGACTCCAGTGTGAAAATTCTGATATCTAGCTTGAATGGTGGCCACACATTTACTCTGCTGCCAATATCACAAAATCAGAGCGGCTTGTCTCACTGTGAAAGGTAAACAGGAGTTCAAGCGGGTCTACTACAACAACGACCGCACAGCTCCTCCCCAGGGCTTTTAAGGATTTGTCTAGTGCAGGCACCAAATTCATAGCATCCTAGTTAGATTCCAAAGACAGGAATCATTTTAGGATGTGGAACAAGCACATGCAGCAGCTACATTCACACATGCATGTGGTAAGGAAGCTACATCTTTTCTGGGGATATTATAAAAGCAGGTACAATGTCATATCAAGGTACTACCAGCCCAACAGTTCTCACTGGTTCTCTTTTCGTAAGCACCAGCAGGCAGCAAACACCCAGTTATATTAAGAAATACAGTTTGGGTGCAAACAGATCTTCTTGAATAGCAGATAACCATCTCAACTACTTATAGATGTCTTCAGGGCATATTATGTGGTGAGATTTTTATAGTAGATTAATTTTCTCAATTAAGCTTTGGACCTGTTGCTTTTCCTCTGTTCCTACATCCCAGTCCATGGCAGAGTACGCCTCTGAGAAGATGGCTGCTTGTGGTCTGAATAAGCTGTTGGAAATTATTTTTAAAATATCAAACTGTTCAAAAGAAAACTCACTCCACTTCAATAATTATATTAAAACCATTAAACTAGACTTCTAGTAAAACCTCTGACCTTTACAATGGGTGTGACAGGCAGAATTCTTGTCCCCGTGACCTTTCTACATGGTATTAACTTCATATGTTGTGATACATTGCAAAGGGGACTTGGTAGATGTAAGGTTATGGTTGTTAGAACAGAGAGATCATCCTAGATGATCAGTAGGAGACACAGAGAGATAGGCAGGTGAGACTCCAAGTGTGAGAAGGACTATACTTGGAACTGCTGTCTTTGAAAAGAGAGGAAGGGGCTGGAGGCCAAGGAATGGAAGCAGCTAGAAGGTAGGAGTGGCCCTTAGCCAACAGCCAGCAAAGAAACACAGACCTGTTTACCAGCACCAAAAGGCTAAATTTTGCTAGGAACCTGGACAGACAGAAAGCAGACTGTCCCGTGCAGCCTCCAGAAGCCCTCGAGGCCTGCATGCACGGAGGCTAGTTGACTGAGATCCAAACTGGACTTGGAAGCTACAAAACTGTAAATTAACAAATTGCTATTGCTTTATCACATAAAATTTGTGGTAATTGTTGAGGGCAGCAGTAGAAAAAAGAATATATGTGTTTATGATATGTGCACTGCATGGGGGAGTAGGGGATTCAATTCAATGTGCTGAGGATGTCATGTCTAAGAACTAAGAAGGGTACAGGGAGAAGTACACAGGGCTCAAGAATGTTTGATGTCTACGAGTTCACTGGATGGGTTGCCACGACGGTTCTCCTTTCACAGTTTTCTCTTTATGGAGAGTAAGAGACGCAAACAAACTCACTATGGGAAGAATAACAGAATATTAAGAGAAAACTATGGTGTTTCATAATTTAAATAAACTCGGGCCACTAATTGATATAAATCTAAGTAATTGCACTCAAAGGTTGTTGAATTAGAGATGGAGGATAGAAAACAGCTAACATATCTCATGACATTTAGTCTGGAATTAGTATTTGGTGTTTGACAAGTAAAAATCGCTTATCCTAACTATTTAGACTGCTCAAATAAGATATTTATCATATAGGACAACCGTAGATTTACTGATCCACAGAAGAATCACTGATACCAATATTCAAGTGTACCATTCTGAACTGTAACTCTAGTATCTCAATTTAGAAAGACTCCTTAAGACCACACATGACTCCCACTTCCCTTTCCCATTAAAAGAGTTCATTACTGTTTGGTTGTAGTAGCCACAACTATGTCAAAAAATAAATATGTTACAAAAATAAGACCAAAGAGGCATTTTTCCTTTCTCTCCATCCATTATTCCTGGTTCTCCCCTGCCCCCACAACACAAGAGCTGCTTTTTCCACTCCATTAAGACAGATATCGCCATGAGACTGGTTTTAAATATCGAAATGTGAACAGCCGTGCTTGTGCTACATTCAAGCAGAGGGTTCAGTTAGGGGGTAGTGAATGATTCCTTCATGCTCCCTCCCCTCATGAAATCCTCCAACCAAGTGTTGATATCAATATAATACAAGATTAAAGCTGCTTGAAATGCAAGGTCAGCATCTGGAGGGCAGGCAGCTACTATGGAAACGAGCACGGCCCACAACAGACCCCTGATGATAGGAGATACAAATGCTTTAGTGCTCAGCAACTGAGAGGTAGTTTGGGGGAATTTTAAAAGTATATTAACTCTTCAACATAATCTCACCCACACTTACTAACACATTTAATACAACTCACTCTATATAAAGCCTGTCTCTAAACCTTATTTATTTAATGCATATTTCTTAAGTATCTATTATGTGTGATGCCATCTAGGCATCCAGGAACCAAACCCACAAAGATTCACACTATGAAAGTTAACAGTGGAGGGAGCACTAGCATAAATAAATAACTTAGTATGTTAGAAGACAGGAGAGCCTATAGAAAAAAGAAAATTGCAACAGGGTGAGGACCAAGAATTAGAATAGAGGAAGTGGATGGTTAAGGCATCCTATAAGACTATAAGACAGGGAGTTCCCTCTCCTAACTGTCCCATCCACTCTGTTCATTTCACAACATTCAGAACAGAGAAGATATGCTTTAAAACTCATTAGATTATGAAACATGTGAAAATGCCGTAATGAAATCAATTACTTTCTATGCTAGTCTAAAATAAAATCAATTAAAAAGCTACTTAAAAGTTATGGACTGTTCCTGTAACTGTGGTGAGTGACCTGTCCTCTTGAGCAAGGAGCCTATGGAGACCCCACCAGATGGACCTGAACCAGTGTCCAGTCTACAAAGAGGAGGGTTAACACAGAGGAAACATTTCCTCCATGCTTCCAAGAGAAGCCAGCCATGGTCAAGCAGGACCTTTGACTTATCTTCACATAGATGGAACTAGTAAAAGAAAGGAGCCAGGGGCTCCTCCCAAGCCCATGTGACCCCTGAGGAACAGATCCTCAAATGACCTTAGGAGTAAAAAAAAATTGTTTTATCTGGGCCATCTGTAGGATCTTAAACACCCAAAAGGAAAGTATAACCAAAGATTAATGGGGTCAATATAATTTTTAGGAGTCCATGTGCATAGCTAAAGGCTATATAACAAGAAACAATGCCAGACAGATGTTACCTTCCTTTGAGTTATTGCCCAAGGTGGTGCAAGATACTCCCAGACAGTAACCCAGCATAGAACTGGGAAAATGAACAGCAGACCCCAATCTTATCTAAAGGAATATTGACAACTGATTGCTGCTAGATGAGGAACAGCTGATCTTCCTAAAACAAGGATCTCTAGATAGGCTGACTAGATTCAGCAGATGGACAAGCACTGGAGAATGGCTGGGCGTGTCGACGACACAGAGGACAGTAACAGGAATGACAGAGTATGTGGGCTCCAGTATGTGGGAGGGGGAAGGCTATGGGAGGATGCATTTGAGAAGTGGGTTTATAGATGAATAAGATTATATGGGATGTTCTGTATGATATACACACAGAAAAGTCAATAAATTTTTTAAAAAGACATATTTGAAGAGGAAGCATAAAAATTTACTTCATGTTAAATAGTAAAGGTGATAAACATTACCAGTGAAATCTACCTGATGACTTTATATCCATACTCAGTTACTAAGGATCCTAGTGTAACCGACTATGACTAGTAATAATCAAATACATAGAGATTAAAGACACATATGCAAACATCTAAGCATTATTAGCACTAAAAATGTAGCAAACAGCATATTTTAAAATGAAATGGAGATCTTCTTTAAAGGGTAAAAACTCATTCAATTTTATATCTTACAGGGTTTATACTGAGTTCAATATTGTATAACTGTATTAATTCAACTGTGAACCTAAAAATTTATAGCCACTTTTGAAAGAGATGTGTCTTTGCTCTGGAGTGTGTTAATGAATATGTTAAAACTGTAATGAAATGCTTCTTCTAATCATGTGACTATTAAATTTTTAAAAAATTAAAAAATAAAAATTTTTCAAAGCATAAAAATCTGCTCCTTAATTATTAGATGTGAAAAATATTACTATTGAAATCTACCTGATGACTTTATATCCATGCTCAGGTTCCAAGGATCTCAGAAAGTAACCCACTGTGTCTAGTAATAATCAGGTATATAGATATTAGAGACATGTGTACAAACATCTAAGTGTTAGTTGCGTTAAAAATGAGGTTTTCTCTATGAAACAGTGTATTTTAATAATGAAAGTAAACCTAAAAATTTACAGCCAATTTTGAAAGAGATGCATCTTAGCTCTGGAAATTGTTATTGAATATGTCAATGAAGTTGTAATGAAATGCTTCCTCTAAGTATGTGGTTATTAAATAAATAATTTTTAAAAATTATGGACTGTTACAAGCATTCATTATTACTATTGTTACTGCTAATGTTTAATAGCAAATGATGGTTCCTCTGGGTTATTGTTACAGAAAACACAAGCAGATTTGACCAGAAATAGAAATGCATACTAGGATTATGTAGAAACTGTTCTGTTACTCTGCTGTATGTTTAAATATCCAAAGGTGAAAATATGCATTCTGGTAACAAGCTACTTCCACAATGGAATATTATATTTGCTGAGAGTAGTAATGCACCACAGAATACTCTGCCAATTTCCAGGTCAGTCAGTTCTTTAGAAACAGTCACTGAAGTTGCTGGTAGACATGGTCACTAAGAGAGCCTTTGTCCAGCAACGCTAGTTCCTGGTTCTGTTTTTATTTTCCCCTCAATCTTGGAGTATCAAAAAACAGTTGAGTGAGGGGCTGGAAAGATGGCTCAGTGGTTAAGAGCACATACTGTTCTTGCTGAGGACCTGAGTTTGGTTCCCAGCAGCCATATCGGGTGACTCACAAGCACCTGAAATTCCAGTTCCAGGTATCTGACGCCTCTACCCTCTGAGGGCACCTGCAGCCACATGCACAGACAGACATATACACATAATTAAAATTAAATAAATCTTTTAAGTTGTCAAATGCAGGAGAAAGAAAGCTATGCTTTCATACGTAGATTCTGAAGCAATGCAACAAAATAAGGTAACTCCAAACTGAATAAAAAAAACAGAAAACAGTGAGTGAGCAAAAATGCCACTAAGCACTGATAAAATGGGAAATTAAATCTGTGTTAAAATAAAGCCAAGCTAGGAAGCCACAGATCTATCACAGTCTTCTACTGCACAACCCATTTACCTCTGTGCTTCATTTCCTCAACTCAGAATGGACACACTCTTCAGCTGACTGACTGGAAAGCTGTAGAGAGGTGCTGTGCAGGGTATGGCCACCCGCAGAAGCACAGGGAGTAAAGGAAAGGAATAGTGGATGTGACCAACTGCACAGACCAGATAGCAAGTGACAAAAATGTCTCCACCTGGAGACACAGGAAATCAGCATGAAAACCTTGGTGATCTAGACCAGTGTTTTCCCAACTGCAGGTCAGGCAACCCATTAATGAGTTGTGAAATCAATTCACTGGTTTGTAATCTGTGTTGTTTTTATTGAAAGAGAACAGAACAAGGTCAGAATGCTCTGCAGTTTGTAGCAGAAACCACTGTTACACAAAACCTCGGCTTCAGAGTACTTGACTTGGTCTCTATGGGGGTTACAATTTTGTTGGGGGTTACGATACTGTAAAAAATTTGACCTACTGACCTACTGAATCAGAAAACTCAATCAAGAGAGAGCTGTGTCTTCCTCGTACATTTTTAAAGATGAGATATAGAAAGCAGCTTTCCCAATATCTGTTATATCTGTAAAGCTGACAAACAATACAAAAGAAAACAAGGCAAACTTCACAGGGACACCTATAACACGCTTCCATCAGTCTCCCTAGCCACATCCCCTGCCCAAGTCAACAGGGAAAGCACCAAATGAAAATCCTAAATTCACGCATGAAACAAAAGGGGAGGTATGGGAGGCAAAATCCAAAGGATAGTCTAGATACCCAGAAGGGGAAAGCCAGGATTCCTGGAACACAGAACCACTTGGAAGCAGTTGAGCAGACAATCCCACATATGCTTAACCTGAAGCTAATGAAGGACATTCATGGCTCTGTCTTCAGCTTTCCATTGTAAAAACTTGCCAAAGCAGTAGGAAAACAGTATGAATTCCTCCTGAATGTGGCCTACCCCTCTTGTCCCCTGCCCTAGCCACCCTCTGCAGGTAGAGCTTCTCCTGCACACACCCATGGGCCCGAGATGCTATTTCCCAGCTTCTTTTACAGCTGCCTTTTTTGATCCCTTGAATCACAGTTAAACTTCACCCCTGCACACTGTCAAGTCATCCTATTACTTGATTTGCTTTAATATTATTATTTCCTCCCACCACAAGATTAGCACCCTGAAGACAAAGACTTGCCTTACTCTCTAAACTCGCAGCTTCTTGAACTGTGGGTTGCAACTCCATATGGGGTCACAGAGGTAAATGTAGGGGCCAAATAAAGGCTTCTAAAAGCACATTAATCAAAGTAAATTCAGAATCACACGGCAATGAATCCAGGGTGTTTCTGGCTCTTCTTGCTCTCTCATGGAATCTCAGGACTTCACTGCGTCGGTTGGTTCTGAACCTCCAACCTATGCCACTGGTGGTGTGTGACTTGCTCACAACTCGAGTGCTGCCTCATACACGGCTCAGATTCCAGACTACTGTTTGTTATGAACTGCAGTGTGTGTGTGTGTGTGTGTGTGTGTGTGTGTGTGTGTGCGCGCGCATATACATATATATATATTTTGGTCTTCTTGAGACAGTGTCTCCCTATAGTCCCAGCTGGCCTGGAACTCGCTATGTAGACCAGGCTGGCCTCAAACTCACAGAAATCCACTTTCTTCTGCCTCCCAAGTGCTGGGTTTAAAGGCGTGCACCACCATGCTCAGCTTTGAACTGCAGTATTTTTAATATACAAAGTTTTCTACTTTTGCAGGAATAATGATTTAATTATAGAAAACAAAAGTTTTAATATTTTCCTATTGTCATTTCTCAGCACACAAGTATTAAAACAGTGTATTTTTGGATTAAATTGGTTTAGAATATTTGATTTTAAAAACTGCTATTTGTATTGCTAATTTGTTGCATTAACAACCACTAAATGAATCCTGACTTGGGATAATACCAGAATTTTCAACAATTTCTGAAATGGCCTTAAACATATTTCTGCCTTTTTGAATTGATATGAAGTGAGGTTCTCTTCATTAGGTAATTATAAAATCAAAATACTGATCATTATGTAAAATGTTAAAAATGCTCTCTGTCCTGCAGTATCAAATATTCAGCCAAGATTTAATACCTTCTGTAGAAATAAACAAGCACAGCTATCTCTTGACACAAATTCAGTTTTAGGTTTAATAAATGGTAAAATTATATGTATATTAAAGCATTTTAGAACAAAATTTTAATTATGGAATAGCAATAAGCATTTGATTTATATCCCTATTTTATATGTCTATGTACCTGGGATAGTGTAAAAGTTTCTTGGGCAAAAAGATTACAAGTGGAAAAAGTTCAGAAAGTCCTACAGTCACCTCTAATTAACAAAGGCACTAAATCTATTTGTTGAGTGAAACAATTTAGGTATTTTAACAGAATAAGTAAACTGCACATCAAGAATTCCTCTTTCTTCATTTTACCCACTGGCATCTTACCAGAAGCAGCTTTTATTAACCTCACCATCAAATCCAGAAACATTCATAGTATCATTTGGCAAGAGACTGATTAGGGTTAGAGTACAGGACACGTGTTTTTGTGAATCTAGAATCTGAGTTCTACAAGTTATCCAATGGCTTGTGTCAAGGTCCTACACAGAGACGAGCACACAACAAGCACAGCTGTATCCAGAACATCCTGTTATTTTTCACGCTCAGAAAAAATGTAAGAAAGGGAAGTGCGGTCAGTAATAAGAGTGCAAAGCTAGAGGTCATGGAACTCTAGAAGTCTTGAATGTCACCTCAAGGACTATGAAGATATTCCTCAAGTACCAACACCCTGAATTTGGGTGAAAGTAACACAGTCAGATGTCAGAAAGAAAATAACTCCAATGGGAATACTCGTGATGACTAAATAACAGAGGAACAAGAGAGAGCATTTTCCCAGCTCATAATTACAAAGGGATTATGGCTTCAGGATACGGAATAGGAGTAGAGGTGTTCTAGGATGATGCTCCTGGTGGGAGGAGGCAAGGGGTCCAAACAGTGGAGGTCTCAAGGCTTTGCTATTTCAGTTTTAAGAAATTATGCATGGTGTGTGCACCCTACAACATCAGACTCGGTATTTGTAATGTTCAACCCTTGTATTCAAGGAATTTTCAGTATTCTACGTTTGTGTTGTCGTTCTTTTGGGAACTGGTTCTGAAGCTGTTAGAAACATGGTCTTCTCTACAACTGCACTGGCTACAGAGGACGGGCAGAAGTGTGGCCCTCATTACACAGTGACCAGTTAGTTAAGAGAATCAATTCACAAATGATAGATGCAGAAGGCGACTAAAGATCACCAATCTCTAAAAGATGTTAAAATGTTTCAGGGGTACTATTCCTAGAAGTGAATGAAAGTAAGATTTATTTGATTTCTCAACAAATGTGGATTTTGGGAAAAAAGAATAAATGTATATGAATATTTTTTCCCCAAAGCCTAGAGCTATGCATTTTTAAACTAAATCCCTTAAAAAAATCTTTCTACAAAGTTAATGAAATTTGGCTCTACCTCAGACTTTAATTGCAATACTCAAGTAATTCAGATTTTTCTTTTATTTTTGGAGACACAGTCTCATGTAGTGAAGTCTGGCCTTGAACTTCCTACGCAGCTGAGCTGAGGAAGATCTTGAGCCTCTCATCCTTCTGCCTTCACCTCCCAAGTACTGGGATTTCAAGCATGCTCCGTGCCCAGCTCATGTGGTGCTAGGGGTGCAATCCAGGTCATAGTGCATGCTAGGAAAGCACCCTACCAACTAGATAAAGACCTGGCCTCCACTCAAAAACTCATTTTAGATTTTTAAAATAAATTACACAAGATTTATTTGCAATTTAGACCCATTGTATGGATAAATCATGCCACAGACTTTACTCTCAGGAAAAATCAGAAATGGATCACTCTACAGTAAAAGATACAGTTCTATCTCCCTCTGCCTGGTCTTTTTTGAGACTGGGTCTCCCTGTAGCCCCAACTGGCCTGGAATTCCCTATATGACCAGGCTGGCCTTGATGTATCTCACAGAGACTAGCCTGCCTCTGCTTCCCGAGTCCTGGGATTAAAGGCATATGGCACCACACCAGGGACAGTTCTATCATATTTTTTGAAAGCAAAATAAATTTGCATAGGTAGCCATGTTTTCAATTACTTTCATTCTCAACAATTAGACACAAACTTAAATCTGTATGTATATGTATATATATGTATATATATATACACACACATATATAATCTCACATCACAGGAGAGTGACAATACGTATCACAGGAGAGTGATAATTCTCTAAAACTGAAAATTAGGACCCTCTTACCACAAAAATATCTGTATTAGGATTTCTGTTCTTGCTACTTTATACACATCCTTTGTCAGCAGAGGCATTTCCTTGACACTTAAGATCTTTTTTCCTTTATTTTTTCAGTACAAAGATCATTATTTAAGCTACAGTTCAAACTTTAATTCTTGTTATTCAATCCTCTCTGCTTAGGAAACCTGAATTTCATGCCATCAAAATCTTTATTTTGTGGAGACAAGTACAGATATATATTTTTTTAATTTTAGAGATTTTTTTCTCACAAGATAAAGAACAAAAATTATGAAAGAAATTACTGCATCAAGGATTCAACCCATCAAAGAGCCTTGCTTCTACTTCCTCACCAGGTACACCTTAGAAGTGTCTCAGAACGTACAGTACTCATGGCATAGGCATGTACATACATACAGGATCCTAACAGCCGATGTGGATAAAACTTGGTATTATATATACTTAACAAACTATTAAACCTATTAAATTTTATTTTCCATATCACATAATTTGGAGCAGCACATCCCCTAAGCTTGGAGATGTGTACATGCTTGTAAACTCTATTCAGAACCTTTGTGCCTCTGCATAAAGGAGCAAATAGAAGTTCTGTTTCTAAAACTGTTAAGATCTGGGTTTTGGATAATATATTGGATCAACAAGGCTAGAAATCTACAGCATGCTTAAGAGTATCCACAAAACAGCACTTAAACAGTACACATATGTGTATAGGCACATATAAAACATAAACAGTACACAGATGTATATATATACATATATGTGTGTGTGTGTGTGTGTGTGTGAGAGAGAGAGAGAGAGAGAGAGAGAGAGAGAGAGAGAGAGAGAGAGAGAGAGAGATTCTAACCCAGTATTTCTGAGTAAGTTCATAACAGAATGCTGTTAAGGCATTTCAATGAGGTGAAGCAGAGACAGTATGTTATCTTTACTAGTGAGAAGGGGCAGTGGCTTGGGAAAAAAAAACCCAACATTTTCTCCATGTAAATTCTTCACTATTTAGATTGCAAGAATTATAACTTCCCAGATAAAACCACATTAAAGTGGTATGCAAATTCATTAATTTCTTACAGAACTTCATATCAATTCTGTACTCAGAAAAGATAGTTAGGTCATACAACCATCAATGTAATATGAAAAGGAAAAACTACTCAGATTCACTGTAAAGTTTTATTTTGTCTGTACCTGACAAAATTGAAATTCTGAAAAAAAGTTGAAATTCTGTGAGTGTCCACATTTCCATCACGCTTTCCATTTAGATGAATACTTTTCTATATGTAGAAAAAAATAATTGATAGATTTAGGGCCATGGAGAATATTAGTAACAAAGTCGGAAAGAACATTAGATTCTAGCCTCTAGTCAGTTGCTTATCTAACTATACTGTTAATTTAATGTAACTCATTTATTCTCCAACAGCCTATTTAAAAACTCTTCATTTGGGGCTGGAGAGATGACTAAATGGTTAAGACCACTGGCTGCTCTTGCAGAGGACCTGCATTTGATTCTTAGCACCCACATGGTGGCTAACACTGTCCGTAACTCCAGTTCCAGGGAATTGGATTCCCTCTTCTGACCTCTGTGGGTATGGCATGACACAGGTGCACTTATATACCAGTAAGTAAAGCTTATTCATACAAAATTAAAATAAATAAGTAAATGCAAGCCTCTTGATTTCACATCTAATTTCTTTTTTCAAAAAATGAGTAGTTTTCAATGAAATTATGACAAAAAAGACAGATCAAAGAAAGATAAACTAAAGCCAACTTATTTTGGTTTAATTTTTACTCTAAAGTTGGTCACAATTTCATGTATCTGGGAAGCAAAGAAGAGTTCAGGACTTGAGTTTTAAGAAGTAGTCTGTTTTTAACCCAATTTAAAAGCTATGTCTTCCTAAGAATTTCTATTTTTTCTGAACTACAAAATTTTCTTTCCACTGTTAATATAATGTTGTTATATTCACAATAATTCTTAAGTACAAAAGATACTGATATTTGATAATTTTTAACCCTAAAATGAGTAAGCTGCAAGTATTTCTTCTACTTACAATGAGATAATTTTTGTCCTTTATTAGGTATAGATCACCTTTACATTTTCTGTTCTACAGTATTCACAACCATATGTCATTTGAATATATAAAAATTTACAAATTACTATATATGATATTTTTAATGCTCAATGAAGTCCTCCTCCAAAATATACTTTCTTCATCAAGTTATCTTACTATCATTACATATAGAATAAAAAGAATGCTCCATGGCAACAGTAAAAGGCAGGCTTATCCATCTTTTTTTTTTTTTTTTAACTCAGTGTCTGCCCAAGATCAAATTAACAGAAGCAGCCAATCATCATGTAAAAGGTAAAATAGAGAATAGAGAACTGGTGATATCTGCTCAGGATCTGATGATTTATAGAATAGTTTTATAAAGAATGTAATAAATGCTACATAATTTGACATACCTGTTTTTAAACCCATGACCAGCGTACACACACACACACACACACACACACACACACACACACAAGAGTGAGAGAGAGTACGAGAGAGAGAGAGTGCAAAATGAAGTGAAATGAAATGATGTTGTATCTCTTACCTAAAGAATGTGCAGCTGTGGTTTTGGAGCTGAAAAACCGACCAAGCCCAAGGTCTCCAAGTTTTACCACCCCAGTGGCTGTAATGAACACGTTAGCTGGTTTTATATCTATGGATAAATGAAGGGATCAGGTAAAAGATGATGTAACTTTGAAATGTCAAAGGAATATGAAATTTTGTCTCTGTAAAATTCAAATTGTACATTAAATATGAAAGTCTGAACTATGAACCAGTTACTTTATTTTGAATAATTTTCATATATTCCAATACTTCAAATTTCTCAGTTCTCTGAGAGAGAAACGCCAATGCAGTTGGATGAAGACTGTTAATTTCCCTATCAAGTACTCTTGTTTTCTATTCCAAATAATCATTTATGAAATTCATGTAACAAATAAGTTTATGGCCCCTTAATAGCAATTTTAAATATAATCATATGAAAAGATTAATGGGTATATTTACATCAGTTATAAAATCATGATTTTAAAATGTTATGCACATTATACTTATTCAGGTGGCTTCACAAATCTTAAATCCTTAAATAAAATGCTTTGAAACTTTTCACATCCCCAAATCACTGGATCAGGTAATGGCTGACCTTAGCATTCAGGCCAACAATTTAACTGCCAATCAAGAAGATAGTAAGAAGTAATGCCAAAGATTAAAAAAAACCTAAGTGGCCATAATACTCTATTCATTTGAAGGAGAAACAACACCAAAATGCCCTTTTTTCTGTATAGTCAACTGCTTTCCCACATATTTATTTTTTATATATTCCCACATATATTCTTTACCAGCTAGAACCAAGTAGATATTCACAGAAGTCAAGCAAAAATTAATTTTCATTCTTACATAAAACCAAGTAGGTCTTTACTGAAAGGCTTATAATTCAAGCAAAAGTCTAATTTGGAATTAAATTACCCAAGAAAGGATAACACTATGGAATAATTGGAAGACATTTATTTTAGGTTGCTTGATAGCTTGTAGTATTTAAAATGATATTAAAATTTCTTATGATTTTATCTTACCTCGATGCATGACTCTTCGTGAATGCATGTGTTCCAATGCACTGCAGAGCTGAACAAAGTATTTCCAAACAGTTCTTTCAGGAATTAGCCTCTTTTGCTTCTTAAAATGCTTTAAAAAAATTAGAAAATAATGATCATGAGAATTAAAGTTTCCTAAAGCTGGATCATAGCTTATAAAATTAGTAAGTCAGAAAAACACCTACTTTTACCTACCTGTTATCAGTTTTAAGAAGTATGATTTTCTCTGATAAAATGATCCCAGGAGTTCTATCCGACACAATAGCTTAAACTGTTTCGTATTTTCCTAAGGCTAACATAAGCCATGTAACACCTGCATCTCTGTAACATCCAACTACCTCAGACATTAACACCTGTGTAATTTACCTTGCGAAGCCATCAAATTTCATTTTCAGAAAAGTCACAATTAAAAAACGTCTAGGAATCATAAGATAATAAGACACATTTAGACAGACTCTCACTGAGGATGTAACTCCATTGGTAGAATGCACACATGAAGCCCTGGGTTCCATCCCGAGCACCACATAAACCAGGCATGGTGCTGCACATCTATAATCTCAGCACTTTTAAGGTAGAGAGGCAGAAGATCAGAAGTTGGGAGGTGGGTACAGGAGGATCAGGAGTTCAAGGTCAATCTCTGTAGTATTGGGATTTTGAGACCAGCCAGCCTACATGAGATCAAAAACCTAAGAAAACAAAATAAAATGAACAGCTGGAAACTCTATGGTGGTGAGCTCACTGGCAGAGAGAGAGAGAGAGAGAGAGAGAGAGAGAGAGAGAGAGAGGCCATTCTGCTCTGGTCGAAGTCTTCACTCTAGAGTTCCTCTTAAATATCAAGCCACACTGGTGACCTGAAATGCCACAATTTATTAAAAATTAACGTCAAAGGGATTTCTGTAAAAAAATTTCATGAGTATATATTCACTGCACATTATTACAAGGTAAACTTGCACTTTCTGTTGAATGAATGGCAAACAGCAGATAACATCAACAGGCCGTGTGAGAGAGACTGGGCCCAGCACGGATGAGAGAAATTGCTAAATTACAAACCACACTTACAGAGTTCTGCCCATTTTCCTGTATTACATTTCTCAGAAGCCTCTGCTGGTAACACACTCAAGAACCACGCTCCTAGCTTCACCAGACACTCTTAACATAAAAAAACATTTTGTAAAAAAAAGTGCAATGTTTCCTATTTAGCAATATTTATAAATTATCAACAGGAAGAAATAGTGTATTTAAACAGTTTTTCAGAAATTTTTAACTGTTTATAAAGTATATGCACTTACTAATAGATATCAAAATTTAAATTTGTTCTTTACACATTTTGAGAAGTTCAACCAATCGATTTTTTTGTTACTGAACACAAAGAAACTATGCTTGAGAAAATGCAAACTAGCAGCGCTCACTCTTGAGGCCAGCCGAGGGCAAAGCAGCACCAGGAAAGTACTGATGTCCCTGCTTCACAGGCAACAAAAGGTCACATTCACTCCACCGTGTCCCTCAATACACCAAAGCAAAACTCTTCAAGGTAATGATATTAGGTTAATCTTTCCTATTACATATGTCTGAAAATGAACTTTTTCTACCCTTTCAATCCAGTTAAATTAGTATCCTTATATTCTAAATGGCCAGGTAATTATAAACACACACTAAAATGTTGAAAATGTTGCTAAGCTGTTGAAAACCTCTCATATCATGTTTCAGTATTTCTTTCATGGCAGATTGTGTCAACACCAGTTTTCACTGGAAGGGGACAATGCTGAAAATTCAATTCTTTACATACAATTTTCCTTGAGACTTGGCAGGAGTCCAAACAATGCCTGCATGTGCCTTTCCAGTGCTGGATTAGCATATCAGAGGACTGTTTGATGTCAACAGAAAGATGGGGACCAGGTTTCTTTTCATTCAAACTAAATAGACTGTATCATGTAAGTATCAGACTACAAAAGAATTATTTAAATGTTTTAACACAGATTCTAAAGTCATCATAATTATAATGAACTTAGCAGTTTATTTTTTAAGCCTCATAATTAAAAACTAAATATAAAAGAAACAAACAAACAAAAAAACTGGCCACAAAATGCACATTAGAAACGATGTCATCAGTCCACAATGACCTGACTACTTTCATGTTTTTATGTGCTTCTCTAACACTGTCTATTAGAACAAATAACAAATGATGAAAATCGACTGGCATCGGCATCATGCCACCTAGACAGAATGACCTGGCAAAGCTTACCTATTCTGCTTACTAGTGGGACACTGAAGAATAATATGGATTTCATTATCATAAAATGAAGGTAGTCTAATTATGTTACTGGCATTTCCCAATTTTTTAAAAGTCCATTTAAGTATGCATGGTCTATCATATGGTCCTTAAGTGTAAGGTTTTTGCTTTTTGAGGAGAGTAGGCACAATGTTGAAAGCCTGTCCTTTCTCATGGGGGCACTGTTGGCCATCTCCTAAGAGGATGACTCTCAAAGGGGCACTACTGACCATCTTTTAAGAGGATGGACATTTCTGTTCTCATGGGAGCACTGTTGGCCATCTCCTAAGAGATTGAAGAGAAGAATGACAGAAATTTGAATTACTGCTATTATTGTAAGATTTATATCTGTAATACTCAACCTCTCAAAACTTACTTGAATAAATACAACTCTTTCAAAATTTAATTCCCTAGCAGGATAGCCATACTACTGAAACATATTTTCTGAAAGAGATATCCTTACAATGAGATTTTGTTATATATTAGTAATCATCTCATGTAACATACAAAATTAAAATGAAACACACACAAACAACAAATGGTGTAACAAAGCTTCTAAAGAGTAGTATCAATAAAAAAGTTTACATGGGAAAGAAAGATGTTAGGCATGTTTCCTACTGTCATCTTAGAAATAGAACTGTATCTTTTTTAGAACCAAAAATACAGTGTTAAAAAATTGTGGACAAAGTTATCAATCAGGTTTAATAGATCACTTGGACATAATTTTTGTTTAGGTTTTGCTTCTTTTATAAAGTAGGATAGTCTTGAAATACTTTTCTAAAAAATTATTTTCCACCACCATTAACATTATATCAAATAAACATTAGATTTTAATTCAAATAGAAAAGTCAGATGTAACACAAAGGCAATCCATTTAAAAACTTAAACACAAATGTGAGACTACACTATCTCAAGTGTTTATAAAAGATTACTAACATTCACTTATGGGATTAAGTTTACCTGGTAGAATACATCTGCATCAGCATGAACTGATTTTAATTAAATTTTAATACAAGCTACTTCTATTTCAATTTTTTAAAAACATAATAGGATCTTTGTTTTTCACTGCTAAACATCCTCCAACAAACGAAATGCTCAAGACCAAGTCCATTTATGCGGTGGGCCTTGAGTGGCGAAGTACGATTCTCTGAATGGCAGGATGGGCCTTGACTCCTGCATTTTGCTCTGCAGCGCCAGATACAGCACTGCTTCTGCTCATGCAACCCCACCTCTCCTCAAGGAGTCTCTGAAGCTCTTTAGTGGCAGGGCCTTGCACAAGCTCACCAACAGGGAAAGACAGAGAATGATCTTGATCTGGATTTGTAGAATGTCAATATAAATGGCATACAGGCTATTTAGGCCTTCAGTCAGGCATGCAGGCATGCAGGTACATGGCCTATGCAGCCACACAGATCCTGTACTGGCCACTAGACATTAATGTCCTTTTATTGTCACCTCAAAGAGTCTTAATTTTTTTGACAAAGGGCCCCACAATTACGTGATTGCTTGCTTACTGGAACCTACATATAAAGCATCTTTTGGAAATGCTGCAGGTGGTTGAATAACAATAAAAACAACAAATATCTTGTGAGCAAGGCATTTTTGAAAAAACTAGAAAAAATAATAATTAACTGATAAGAAATAATTAAGTTACAAGAGAGCTATAATTACAGGTACCAGCTGTTCTCCTTATCTTCCAACTATCTAATGGAAGGAAGTGATTTATGTTAACTATAAGGAAACATTTCTTGCTTGAGACTGTAATCAAATGTTTGGATGAGCCTCTACTACAACCCATATCTCTCTTTTTAAAAAAATATTTATTATTTTTATTTTATGTGTATGCAATGTATTGCCTGCAAGTAAGTAAATGCATCAGTGCCATGCAAGCCCGCCAAGGACAGAAGAGGCTGTTGGGTCCCCTGGAACTGGAATTACAGACAGTTGTTAGCTGCCATGTGGGTGCTGGGATTCAAACCAGGTCTTCTGCAAGAACAGTGAGTGTTCTGAATCACTAAGCCATCTCTCCAGCCCCCATATCTGTCTTTTAACAATAAAATTGATTGTGGGGCTTGACAGTAATTGGCATGATAACCTTGCAGAAGTCACTTAGCCAAGTTGGACCAGTTTCCTTCGCTACATTAAACAGAATTTGGACATGATCTGTGGAACTGCCACCTCTAAATATTATCTGTAGCTCAACAATTTCAGTTACATATAAAACATAATTTCTATTTGACATATTGTTACACTTAAAAATAAGTTTACAGGTCTGCCAAAGCTTTATAACATGAGCTAATAAGAAAGCAACAAAGAAAAAAGTGTAGAGACCCTAGCTGGTTCACTTACCATAATAAATGGCCTTCACACACTGTGACAGGCAGGTAGAATCTTTCACTCTAAACTTGTAATTAGGTCAAATTTACCATCTGAAGGGATGCTATGTCCCCAAACATCTTTGTAATTATAATTCAGTTCTGGAAAATGGCATTTTGTAGTCATTACTTCAAAGAACTGAATGCACAGAGACCAGGAACAGAAGGTGTTGTTTCCCATCTTGTTGGGAAATCTATTGAAAGTGTTATTTTCTAGATTATAAAAGATATAAACATAATCAATTTACTCCCCAAAGTCAAAATTGTATGGGTTATTGAAGAAAGTCAAATCTATAGCTCTTAGCACTGAACATGTGAAACATGGATGATTTTCTTCTACTAAGCTGTGAAGAAACAACCTTTATTTAGCAAAGAAGAAAAATAAGCTCCTGTCAAATTGCATTACTCTTTCTCCCCCAAAGTTGTCTTCTAAACACTGGTACATCAGTACGAGGAAAACTTATTCAAGATATTTTTGAAAAGGTCAATTAAAAATTTAAAAATACCATGTTGTTTTAATGAGCATAGCTCTGTAATACAGCCTGAAATCTAGTATAGTAATCTCCTTGGCATTGCTCTTAGTGTTCAGAGTTGCTTTGGCTATCCGAGGTCTTTTGTGCTTCCATATGAATCTTAGGATGGTTTTATCCAATTCTGTGAAAAATGTCATGGGGATTTTGATTGGCATTGCATTGAATCTATAAACGATTTTTGGTAGGATGGTCATTATAAAACAACATGGTACTGGCACAAAAATAGACCCATAGATCAATGGAACAAATTTGAAGACCCAAATATGACTAAATGCAATTTCAGCCACCTGATATTTGACAAAGGGGCCAAGAAGATTCACTAGAAAAAGACAGCATGTTCACCAAATGGTGCTGGCAAAACTGGATCTCCAACTGTAGAAGAATGAAACTAAACCCTTATCTTTCACTCTGCACAAAAGTCAATTCCAAATGGATCAAAGACCTCAATGTAAAGCGTGGAACTCTGAAACTGTTAGAAGAAAACATTGGGAAAAACCTACAAGATGTAGGTATAAAATCAAAAGCAGCAACTAAGGAAGTGAAGAGAAAACCCACAGAATGGGAGAAAATCTTCACCAGCAACACATCCAACAGAGATTTAGTATCCAGAATATATAACGAACTCAAAAAACAGAGAATCAAGACAAGAAGCAACCCAATTAAAAGAGTAGTAAAGATGGCTATGAAACATCTTAAAAGATGTTCAATATCACTAATAATTAGGGAAATTCAAATTAAAACCACTTTAAGATTTCATCTTACCCCAGTCAGACTGGCTAAGATCAAGAGAACAAATTATACCAAATGTTGGAGAGGATGTGGGGAAAGGGGAACACTCATCCACTGCTGATGGGTTCAACCGCTATGTAAAGCAGTGTGGAGAACTCTTAAAAAAACTACAAATGAACCTACCATCTGACCCAGTTATACCCAGTTAGTGTATACCCAAAAAACTCATCCTATTGCAGAGCAACTTGTACATCTATGTTTGTTGCTGCTCTTTTCACAATAGCTAAGAGATGGAAGCAACCTAAGTGTCCCTCAGTTCACAAGTAGATAATGAAAATGTGGTTCATTTACACGATGGAGTTTTACTCAGCAGTAAAGAAAGATGAAATCATAAAATTTGCAGGTAAATGAATGGAACTAGAAACTGTTATACTAAGTGAAGTAACACAGACTCAAAAAAAGAAAATAGACATATGTTCTCCATCATATGTGGATCCTAGACCTAACCATGATAAAGTGAGTATGTATCCAGACATAACTACAGGAACCTGGATATTGGAATGGAAACATGGAGGTAAATGAAGAGAAAGAACCTGAACATGAAGAACAGTAGGAAACAGGCCTTAATCAGGGAGATATGGATAAAAATTGGGATAGTTTAAGGGAGGGGGGAAGGAAGGGTATACAAGGAAACTAGGGGATAAAGGGAAAGACGGAGGTCAAGAGAGGTAGGACCATAGGAGAAGGGTATTACTAAGGGAGAAAGGGGGAAAATGGGGGCACCTTAAGTGGGAAAACCATGATGGAGGGGTGAGACAATGCAAGAGATAAATAATGCCTGGCTAGTTTTGAAAACCAGAGGGAATCATATTACTCCTACAACCTACTGACAAATTATACATAGCAGATCAAGAAACATATGTCTACGTAAGGTTTATCTGAGAACAACTGGTCTTTGCCCATGATTCATCTACATGACACACAGTAATTAAAAGTACCAGACTGGTGGAACTAACCTTCTAGCATGTTTAACAGACATACTTTGAGGCCTATAATAATTTGGTCAGAGGGATATAAAGGACAGTTTTGGCTCCTTGCCCTCCTGGGTCGAATAGTTCCAGGGGACTATGAGCATCTCTCAAAATGTCCTGTAATGGTGGTGGGTCACCTGTCCTCTTGATCAAGGAGGCTGAGGAGACCCCACCAGATGAACTTGAATCAGTGTCCAGTCTACAAAGAGGAGGGTCAACACAGAGGAATCATTTCCTCCATGCTTCCAAGCGAAGCCAACCATGGTCAAACAGGACCTTTGACTTATCTTCACATAGGTGGAACTGGTAAAAGAAAGGAGCCAGAGGCTCCTCCCAGGCCCATGTGAACCCTGAGGAACAGATCCTCAAACAACCTTAATAATAATAATAAATTGGCTTATCTGGGCCAACTGTATAGTCTTAAACACCCAAAAGGAAAGTAACCAAAGATTAAAGGGGCCAATATATTTTTTTAAGAGTCCATATGTATAGCTAAAGGCTACATAACAAGCAACAATGCCAGATAGTAGATACCTTTTTTTGAGTTGTTGGCCAGGGTGGCTCAAGGGACTGCCAGGTAGTAACCCAGCATAGAACTGGAAAAATGAACAGCAGACCCCAATCTTATCTAAAGGAATATTGACAACTGATTGCTGCTAGATGAGGAACAGCTGACCCTCCTAAAACAAAGACCTCTAGACAGGTTGACTAGATTCATCAGTAGGGCTAGTAGTGGAGAATGGCTGGGGGTGCCAAGAACACAGCAGACAGTAGCAGGGATATCAGAGTATAAAGGCTCTAGTAGGGGGAGGGAGGCTATGGGAGGATGCCATCTGGGAAGTGGGTGTAGAGTTGAATAAAATGATTTGGGATGTTCTGTGTGATATACACACATACACACACACACAAATCAAATTTTTAAAAATGTATTGTTATTTGAGGAGGAAGCATGGAAATTTACATCACGCTAATTAGTAGAGGTGATAAACATTACCATTGAAATCTACCCGATGACTTTATAGACATACACAAGCGCCAAGGATCCAAGTGTAACTGATTATGACTAGCAATAATCAGATACATATAGATTAGAGATTAATGTGCCAATATCTCAGTGTTAGTAGCAAAAACAATGAGTCTTTCTGCAAGGAACAATATATTCTAAAATGAAATGGAGATTTTTTTAAAGGTTAAAAACTCATTCAATTTTATGTCTTACAGGGCTTATACTGAGTTCAATATTGTATAACTATATTAATTCAACTGTGAACTTAGAAACTTGCACCCACTTGTGTAAGAGATGTACTCTTGCTCTGGAGTGTGTTGCTGAACATGTTAAAGCTGTAGAGAAATGCTTTTTCTAATCATGTAGTTATTAAAATTTTTTTAAATGATTTAAAAAAATAAAATTTTGCTCCTTAATAATTAGTAGT
>NW_008335444.1:900183-923774 GCF_000622305.1 Nannospalax galili | reverse complement strand
AATTTACAGCCAATTTTGAAAGAGATGCATCTTAGCTCAGAAAATTGTTATTGAATATGTCAATGCTGTTGTAATGAAATGCTTCTTCTAAGTATGTGGTTATTAAATAAATAATTTAAAAAAATTTAAAAATAGAATTCCTACAAAGAACTATCCCTGCACTGCTGGTATGTGAGTAACTCTTAGGAGAATCTCCTGGTATTAAATTAGGCGAGCCAATGCTCCCAAACACTTCCAAGGTTGTCTTTACTACATCAGAGCACTATAGATAAAGTGAGATTGTAAAGAAGTCAGGCAGGATGGTACACACCTATAATCTCAGGACTTGGGAAGTAGAGGCAGGAGGATTTGGATTTCAAGGTCATGTCTGATCACAGCAAGTTTGAGGCCAGCCTGAACTATGTAAAACCCAACTCCAGATAATTTATTTAAAATTTAAAAAGTTAAAAAAGTTAAAAGTAGAAAGTTAATCTTCAGGATGACACAGAAGTTCACAAAGATAAATAAAAATATCTGCCTCTGGAACAGAGTATGTTGCTAAGAGGCCCAAGGACATTTTGACTTTTAGCCAAGAGACCTGCTACTTTTCTTTGGGGTCTTTTTTTACCCTTTTAGGTACCTTTTAGGGTTACTTTTCAGAGGGGAAAATGTTAGAGTAACAAAAAACCAAAGAAAGAAGAAGAAAAGAAAAGAAAAGAAAAGAAAAGAAAAGAAAAGAAAAGAAAAGAAGGGAGGGAGGGAGGAAAGAAGGAAGAATACATGAAGTTGTCAGAAAAAAGTGATGGGGAGATATGAGAGGAGTTGGGGGGGAGGAAGTGGGTGTTGATTTGATCAAAACACCTTATATGCATGTATGAAATTCTCAATATAATTTTTTTAAAGTTAAAATCTGCCTCTTTGTTATGTTAGAAGACAACAGTAAGATAAAAAGATGTTTGTTTTTTTTTCCCCTGTGTGGACAAAGAAAACACAGTAGGACAATAATGATACAATAAGTCAACAGAAATCTAAATAAGGGAAAACGAGAATTTACACATAATGGATCAGTACCTCTGTGCTGCCACTGAGCTGTTCATAGCTACCAGAATTCCTGCTCATGGGCTAACAAGTGCCTAAGGCAGCTCAGGGTCAGTGTTACTAAATCTCTTCAAACCTAAGGAACCATGAAAGCTCTGAAAATTAATTATCTTCTTATTTTTCCCATGTAAACACAGTTCAGATTTTATATATAACCTTTTAGTTATGCCCACGGACTATATAAGTCTTTATGGAATATGATTTTCAACCTACAAAAATCTGCAAGTTCTATACTGCTTCACCATGAAATATATAAGTGTCATAGAAAGTCCACCTAATATTACACGTGTAATACTCCTCTAACAATGAACTAATTTAGATGGACATACACACAGGTGTATACATTTATTACAAGATCACATTTGGGATCATAGGCAAGTGTCAGTTGTTGGACATGGGCCATATACTCAGCAAGGGGCTGAAATGAGAAGAGTAGGTGAGCAATATATTAGAGCGATCAAAGATAGACAGTACCACTGGGGAGTCTTCACTGCTTTAAGGATGCAAAGGTCAAGAGTGTAAAAGATATTTCAAAATGATTTCATTTCTAATATAGCCTTTACATCAGATAAGTAAAATAAAAGACGTTTTCAATATAAAACAGCTAAGGAGATAAACAAGATTTCTAAGTTCTAACATTTTAAGATAATAATTACCTCAAAACACTGCCAAATTCTGGTTAATTTATCAAAGTTCGTAGTAAGTAGAATTATAAGATGCACTTCAGTCCCTTAATACCTACACCGGGGGCAAAATTCTCTCCTTTTGACTATGAGCCAGGTATGTGAATGTTATGAAACACTACCCATAAGGTGGGCATGGTGGTGTCTGGAATCCAAGCATTTGGGAAGCAGAGGCAGGATAGTGAGTTTTTGAGGTCAGCCTGGGCTATTTAGAGAGATACTGTGGCCACTGGTTGGTTGCCCATGCTTTAGCAAACAGCCCCACATCCATCTGCACATGATCAGAACTAATTGGACTCAGGAAGCTAATAATAGTCATAATATATTATTAGTGATTTTTGTAAAATTATTGTTGTTATTATTATTAAAAGGGACCTGGCGTGGTGGTGCACGCCTTTAATCCCAGCACTCGGGAGGCAGATCTCTGTGAGTTCAAGGCCAGCCTGGTTTACATAGCGAGTTCCAGGACAGCTGGGGCTACAGGGAGACCCTGTCTCAAAAAAACCAAAAACAAAAAGGGACATGAAGTCAGAAGGGAGATAGGTTGGTGGGTCCCAGGGGGAACTGGAGGTAGTTGGGGGTGGGGGGTGGGGGCAGGACCAAAATATATTGTACAGATGTATGAAATTTTCAAAAAAAAAATCAATCAAAATATTATTTTTTAAAAACCACAGAAAAACCTGAAGGAAGAAAAGGAATTATATTCCCAGGCTATATTGTACTATATGGCAGAAAAGACATTGCAGATGTAATTAAGTTCCCTATTCAGTGGACTTTGAGTTAATCAAAAGGGACATTATCCTGTGCAAGTCTGACAAAATCAGGTGGGTCCTTCTGAGAAGCCAGAGACTCAACACCACAGAGACTCTTCTGATGGCGTAGACTAAGGAAAGGGTCATGTGACAAGGAAAAGCAGAGTCTATATACTACTAAGTATGCCCCCAGGTAACAGCAGTGACTTTAGTCATCCAGCTACCAGGAACTATATTCTTCTTACCATCAGAAGTTGGAAGAAGACTCTGAACCTCAGTGTGTTTGCAGTTCTCACCTTGACTTTAATTTTCTAAGACTAAGTAGTTCCTGGCCTCCTGACCCACAGACATTGGGAATAATAAATACATATTTTTACCCTGACAAATTTATGGTTATTTGCTATGTGGCAATAAAGCATATTTCTAAACATTTTAAAAGCAATATATAAAATTAATTTTATACCTGTAGAAAGAAAACATTCTTAGATTCCTACATGTTAAAGGGAAAGACACACAAATCGTTAACAGTGCAGAAGCACAAGTGAACAATCTGAGAAGACAGTCTGTGTCCAAATACATTAGAAACAAAAGACTCTTAATTACTTGGAATAGTGCCACACTCCAGTCCAAAAAAGATACTCATTTGAATTATGTCTATTGCATATTTCACTAAAAACATTTATTAAAACAATATTTGCCTCATTCTTAGTCATTGTAGTATGGTTAGACATTTTTTTGGCAAATTTCTGAGTTATTTACATAAGGTTATATTTTGCTTTAGACAGTCTAGCAAAATGTAGGTGTTTTTAAATATAAACATATATACCTACACTTTTTCTATTTGTATCAACTTGGCTTTCTTATATATTGGAAATTATTATTATTACTTAGAAGAGTTTAATGAATGAAGTATGCTTTGCAAAAAGGGTTATGAAACTCTGAAGCACATTTTAGTAACATTACTGACAAACTGAAATAAACAATTCTTGTTTGCATCTCTCGATCAGTCTCACTCCCTCTCCCTGAGTCTGAATTACCACATTCCTTGACAATCCAGCCTGAGATGAGCAGAACACGGCTCTCTACAAGGTGGAGCACGCAAAGCCCCATTTTGCCCAAAATGAAGAAAATACATAGCAAACAGTACAACTTAACTGAAAGCAAACTGTTTTCTAAGATTATTTTATTTTGGAATTCTGATTACCGTTAATGAAGAAATCTATGATGAAAAATCCCAGATTTCCTTTTATCCTAAAACTCATCTGGGAAGTATTTCATCTGACCACAGCCTCAGGTACTCCTTTGTCACTAATTAGAGAAATACTGAGTATTTCAACTATAAATTGCTTAATTATATTTGTCAGTCTGCTCTAAACCAATTAATTATTTACATGTAAGAATCTTTGATGCAATGCTATGCAGAGGTTCACTTCTGGAATACAAACCAGGAGCTATATTTCCTTTTCTATCCCAATTAGGCTGAAGCCTCAAGAGACTGAAATAACTGTTGTGATGCGTGATGATTTATAACATCTCACGCAACTCAAGTCTCTGCTTCTTTCCTTTCTAAAGTGTTAAGTCACTATCGTGCTCCTTCCAAAAGAATCTTCTATGTTCTAATCCTCATTTAGTCTCCATTACAAAGCATGGCTTATGAAATCAGGGTTTTCAGAAAACAATTTTAGAGTTTTAATGCCCTCCATCCCAAATAACCCTTCCCGTATCTACTGTACGGGAACAGTCTTTTCTCACTGAGGCACACTACTCACTGTAGGAGCGAGTCTGGATGAGACCAGGATAAAAAGGAGCAGGACACTGTTACCAATGTCACATACTGGTCCTTGGAATAGGGAAGTGTAACCAAGGCAAATGGAGCAAGTTTTAGACACCACATACATAGAGAGTTCCTACTGTAAGCCAGGCACTTCCCTAGAAAAAGAGGACAGCCTGGTAAAGAAGAGCTCTAAGTCTAAATAAGGCAAACGGAGATATCAACAAAACAAGCCTACTGTAAGCCAGGCACTTCCCTAGAAAAAGAGGACAGCCTGGTAAAGAAAGTGGACACAGTCCCTGTGTTCAAGAGCTCTAAGTCTAAATAAGGCAAACGGACTACAGGATAACAATGTTAAATGTGTGAAAGAATGGTACACCAAGGGAATAGAGGGATATGCCCAAAGACATTCATACATAGAACCAAGATTAACTGATAGCTAAGTAAAGAAGTCAAGGATAAAGAGACTCAAACTGGACCAAGAATGGAGAGGGGCATCATGGGCAGAAGGAACTGCATAAATGACTCCAAAGACAACAAAAAAACCCCACAAGCTATATTCAAAGAACTGAATAGTCCATGTGCAGAGAACATGGGGCAAGCAGAAGTCAGATCTATAGCAGGTATCTGCGGAACAACCACCTGGTCCAGGCAATGTTCTAAGGACATGGAATGCAGATTCCTCCCTCCAGAAGTTTGTATCTTGTATCACTGCCAAACACTTCACTCTTTACCCTCACTGAGAAACCCTCAAAGGGTCAGAGTGAAAGGAAAGGTTTTTCCTTTTCCTGCCCACCTCCCTGCCTCCTAAGGACTGAGGGAGAAATCAGATTTGAGGAATGGTGCTAGGTGCTGGGAGATTATTTAAAAAGCTTTCTCTGTAGAAGATATGATTTATTTTAAAGTGTAGGAAGAGAAATGGAAATGGAACCAGGTAGAGAAACCCGGAAGACATTGAAGAGGAAAAGAAAGATCAGACCATCCTGACAAATTGAAAATGGGTTAGAGAGAGGTGTCAAAGAGACCTGCTCCCTAGCATGCACACAAGCTGAGCTGCCCAGGAAACACAAACAGGGGCAGTTTGTAAGATCATGAACTTATTTACAGACACACTGTCAAAATTTTAAAGAGTTCCATGCTAAACACAAATACTGAGAGTCAATAAGAAAACAGAGAATGACTGAACCCACAGGCAACATTGGGATCAACCAAAAAGTAGGTGTAAAACACACTAAAGCCAGGCTTGAAGCTTAAAACAGGGGAGTAAGATAGATGCCCCACCCAGGGGGAGAGGAGAGCTCACACATGTAATCCTGGTACCACGGAGGTGGAAGCAGGAAGATCAAGAGTTCAGTTTCCACTACATAATGAGTTGGAGGCCAGTCTGGGCTACATGAGACCCTGTAAAAAAAAATAAAACAAAACAACAGTGAATAAATGACTCAGTTAAGAAGAATGAGAATGTCCAGAAGGTAAGCAGCAAACAGACATGTGTCACTAGGAGGATTTAAGATGGGCCTAGAGGGGTTGGAGAGATGGCTCAGTGGTTAAGAGTACCGACTGTTCTTGTAGAAGACCTGGGTTCAAACTGCAGCACCCACGTACCACACATACACACACACACATACAAACACACACACAGAGAGAGAGAGAGAGAGAGAGAGAGAGAGAGAGAGAGAGCAATGTATTCTCATAATAACATTATGTGACATGTATTATTAACCCAGTTTAGAGATGTGGCAGCTGTAGTGCAATCACTTCAGATGAAGTAACTAATTCAAGGTCATGCAGCACCACTACTTAGATGCCTTTTGTGGTATGAGGTTCCTAGGGCTATTTTAGCTGTACTGTAAAAGCACCACTGTAACCCGTCTCCTCTATATGCACTATTACAACAGAAGTTACAGAGTTTTCTCAGTATTATTTAAATAACTGCCTCCTTGCCAGATGTGATGCATACCTTTAATTCCAGCCCCAGGAGGAGGCAGAAGCAGGCAAATCTCTGGGAGACTGAGCCCAGCCTGGTCAATGTAGTGAGCTCCAGGTGGGCTGGGACTAGGGAGACCTAGTCAAAAATAAATGAATAAATAAATAAATAAATAATAAATAGTCTTCTTGGGTAGACATAGAGTTCCAAGGCAACATAGATTATATATGTACTTGGCACGTACTAAATGTCCAATAAAGATAAATAGAACTGGTTTTTGCTTTTGTAAAAAAAATTATAAAATGCCATAACAACTTGAGAGAATAATGTTACTCAAAAATATTATTACATGAATTTATGCAACTGAAATAGAAAACAGACTAGGTATAGAGTTGTAATGACATAGTCAAGGCTTTGTACTTGAGCTTTCTCATCCTTAATAAAGTAACAGTTACACTGTGATGTGTCTGAGAGATTGCATACATACTGTCCTATCTTTGTATTTAAATGTGTGTAATGATAGAAAAAAAAGTTGTGAAGGGTGTATGCATGTAGAATTAGTGGTTACCTCTGGAAAATGAAAGAGTGAAGAAGGCAAAGGACCATTCACCCTCAAAAAAACAAATCCAAGACAAGCAAGCCTTTTGTTTTACAGTTACGAGAGTAAATAAAACACAAAACTTAAATCATATATTAAAAATGCCATAAGTATGTACACTACTAAGATGCATCATCCATACTAAAATTCTACTCGAAAAAGAACCAGGAGAGATTTTTCAGGTCAGATCTTCGTAAGTTATTACATTATTCCCTTTCAATACAACTTAGCTATTTGGGTCAGATCTAAAATAACATACTATAAAACACACACACACACACACACACACACACACACATGCACACACACGCACAGGCACACTCACACACCCAAGATCCAAAGCGTTCTATTGTGAAACCATCTGAGTCACGTCAAACTTTGTTAAGGCAGTTATGCCAAAGATTGGTACAAGACCAACAGGTCTGACACCATGATTTCAAGTTTTAGATGTAGAATGCAAAGGGCCTAGGAAACCTCACTAGGAACAACCAAGCAAAACCTGACGGAACCTACAGGAAAGAAGAGCATCACTCAAAAGCTGACACAGCAAAGCTCACCAGAGACAAAGGAAGGAATAACATTACAGGTTCTTCAAGGAACAGAAACTTTGATATTTCACTGAAGTACATTAAGTTCCTATGGAAGCTTGCAATTTATCAGGAATCAGCTGATACCCCCTAAAATATTTTCCCATGAAACAGTCCTTTACATTATACACACTTCAAATTTCAGTTAGAAGCCTTCCAAGTATTCCAAGGGAGTACCTACCATTCTACAGAATCACTACTCATAGAATTCTGCTGTTCTAAATCTAACTTGACAAAGATTTAGCCTTTCCCATCATGCTACTATATAGTTAATTAACTCCCACACCTAAAAGTTGGAAGATATTTACATCAATTGAACAGTTTTGTAAGGATTTTGTTTTCTTTTGTATGTTTCATTTGGTAAGCAGCTGTTTTTTTTTAAACACCTAGTGGAAGCCACTAGAGGTAGACAGAAAAGACATCCTGATTTCATTTTGAAAGTAGGACTATAATGTTTTATTACTCGTTAATCTGCAAAGACATATTTTGTCGGCAGCTGGCAGGTTAAGCAAGTGTTGGGAAGTCCCTAAAGGAGAAAATCAGGTAACTGATTAAAGTGATTCAATCTTTGTTCTGCTTGAGCCAGTTCCCAGCATCCTCCCTCTATCCCATCCGTCCCTCCCCTCTCCCCCCTCCTACCCTACCCCCCCCCCCCTTCTCCCTGGACTTTACTTTGGTCCCCCCCCGTTGTACTGGGAATTGAATATGGTAGGCAAGCACTCTGTCACAACCTAGATCCCCAGCCCTTTTTATCTTCATTTTCTACAGTGCTATTTCTCTAGAAAACTGTTCATTTTACAGATAAGGAATTTATATGACAGGAGTGCTACTGCAACTGATGCTGAAGTCCCACTCAAGTGCCAAGCTCTCAACCACTGAACACGCTGATCAGAAAATCTGTGAATGATTGTTAATGATATGTAAATTGTGCAACTCTGGTTCTTACTGGAAGGTCAAGGGCTTTGACCTGGTATTCAAAGGAATCCTGCCACACAAAAATCCGTAAGGGCCAATTAAGGAAAACACGTGGATTATTGCATAAGATAGGCCTAACTTCAAAAACATCAAATTTGCTCTTCATCAGCAATGATATGTATCCGCTAAAAAGTGTCCTTTACTCCCCAAAAATGTTGTGAAGGTTAAATAAGATAACATAAGTAAAGTAACATTCTCTAGAATTCTTCATATAGTAATAGATTTTTAATAATGATCAGTGTCTGAAACAAAAGATTTAATGCACAAGCTGATGATACCTAGCCCATATAAAAATAACACTTTATCCAGGTGTGGTAGCACATGCCTTTAGTCCCAGCATTCCGGAGGCAGAGGCAGGCAGATCTTTGTGAGTTTGAGGCTAGCCTATTCAATATAGTGAGTTCCCTAGAGTCTACCACTTCTGCTGGACCAGCTGGCCAGTGGATTCCAGGGATTCTTCTATCTCCACCTCCCCAGAGTTAAGATTATAGGCACACAATACTGTACTCGACTTTTTACATAGTTCTGGGGACCGGAACTCAGATCCTCACACTTGTATGGCAAGCACTTCAACAACTGAGCCATCTCCCCAGCCCTTGGATTTCTTTCTATCCCCCTTTCCCTGATGTAGAAAGATACAAAATCCATGGATGGTGTGCTCAGAGAAATCAAGCTAAACAAAAATCTAACTTCAGAAGACAAGTCTCTAGGCCTATTACCAGAGTGACTTGTGTGTTCGGACATTTAAGGTGACACGGGTGAACTTCAAGCAAGCCAGCTTCATAATCACCGTCACCTTTATCACCTCACATATGCCAAATATGGTAAAGTCTTTGAAGCAGCTAATGCAGCACAGACAACTCTGTACTAAAACTGTAACACTAAAAACCTCTTACCTTGATCATTCTGGAGAGGTCACCAGCATCTGCTAATTCCAAAACTATGTTTAGTTCATTATCTTCAATGAATGATGCATAATATTTAATTACATTTGGGTGATTGAGTTGCTGAGAAAAAAAAAGTGGAAATCAAAATTATTTTATTTTAAATTCCAGAGTCATTTATAGTTTTATAATTTAATAATTTTAATTTAGCTACTGCAACTCGCTTTTAAATTATAGAAATCTTAACACTAACAGCATATTTTTCTTTGCTGTAGTCAATTCTGAAACATTATTAAAAGTAAAACTAGATATGAATACATTTTATTTTAATACTTTTATTAGAAATAGCAAATTATGTACTTAAAATATTTTAAGTACTGCTATGCTTAGTACTTATATAAATGCAGTAAGTGAATGGCAAAACTGAATCATTAATTGCTAAAAATTATAAAAAATGACAACAGTAAAAGTATCTCTTTAAACTCTTACTTTAAAATTAGAGGTATTCCTAGCACAAGTCTGTTCAGCTCAAAACTACAATTTAGGGGGCTGGAAAGATGGCTCAGTAGTTAAGCGCACTAGCTCTTACAGACAGACAACCCGGGTTCATTCCCAACACCCATGTGGCAGCTAACAACCATCCAAAACTCCAGTTCTAAGGGATCTGAATCTCTCTTCTGGCCTCCAGGGGCATTGCACATATATGGTGCTTTTTTACATACAAGCAGGCAAAATTCTCATACACATAAAAATAATTTAAGAAAATTAGTATCCACCACTGTATCTAAATACTTTTTTACATCAAATAATATAAATATGTAAATCTCTGTGAGTTGATTCAAAAGAGAAATTTTAGTATGTAAAAATACACTCAGCAATCTGTATACATTAATAATTTAAAATTTTTAAATATCAGTCTTTAAGCAAGTCAACACAAGGCATATATTCTCTTAAATAATTTTTTATGGATTATTAATGATTTTCTTTGTATCAGAAGTTTTCTTCCATGCTATCCATAATGAGGCTGTTTCTATAATAAAGGATTATTAAACACATTTATTTAAACCAGTTACTTCAAATATTAAGAAATAACTATAACCACTACCAACATAAGAGTGGGAAAGTATAGCTTTGACATTATTCTTATCTTTTTGGATAAAACTAATGTTTTAGGAACAAATACAGATGGCATAAAACACCAAAACTTCTCTTTTCTTTTAAAGACAAGTTCTGGCTTTATAGCCTAGGACCCTCCTGTCTTAGCTTCTCAAGTGCTGATATCACAAGTGTCACCGTTACATCTGACTGAAAATGCAAAGTTTTATCTAAAGATTAAAAATATATATCATAAGTCATTTCATGAAAGAACTTCACTAACAACAAAATATTGAAGAGGTAACTGGAGCATCAATCAAATACTTAAGTGGATAAAGAACTAAAATGTTAATTTCTGACATGCTTATTTATATTCACTTTTTCTAAATTTTCAAAAAAGATGTAAAGAAATACTATTTTAAAACATGAACCATTTGGGTTAGTACAGGTTCTCAATATGAACATCTTGAGATGACAAATATGACTTATATTACTTAACTTTTTAAAAATGCCTATGTGGAATGGTCCATTAAAAAAAAAAGTCGTCAGTATTTTATGCCCATTTATCATTTACTTATTGTTTTGAAAAAACTGATTCCATCAAATATTATGATTAAATTATTTTATCTAAATCAAAAATACTAAATGCACTCTTCAATATATACACACTTTAACTGACACAATGTTCCTTAAAACCAGTGTATGATAGAGGAAGTCTTAACAATTGTTTTACTTAGTATATTTGATCAATCACTCTATCCACATGTTCAGAAATACCAACAATAGCACATTGTTCATTATTTACCTTAAGGAGATCTATTTCTTTGATACAATCAGCACGTGCTTTGGCATCCATTAAATCAAATATCTAAAAGTAGAATTTAGAATCATTTAGTAACCTATGCTTTAAGGTAATATGTAAATTCTTCAAAATACATACATACACAGAAGACAATTTTATTTGCATTCATTTACTGTGAAGATCTCAAGCTTCTCTGACAGGCAAACAGTGGTAAAAATGGAAGAAGAGAACAGCCAGGCATGCAGGGACACTCAAGTCAACTGCACAAATGACCAGAGTGGGGGAAATGGTCACTAGGACAGTATGGTAATAGTAATGGCACATCAATAGTTACCGGATGCTGAAGGTATTTCACAAACCACTTCATCTGATTCTTATTTAACCCTTACAAGAACAACAGTATTCCCATGTTGCAGAGGAAGAAAAGGATAATTACAAACTTTAAGGGACTAACAAAGGGTTACACAGTTCATTGACAGCAAACAGAAGGTAGGGATGACAGGATTTTATTCTTTTAAATACAAAGTGCAAGTAAAAAAAGTGCACAATCAGATACTGTCTTTCACATTAAGTTTTCCTGAGGAGGAATTAGGAAAAAACTGCAAAGGAGACATACTATAATGAATGCTGAGGAAACAGTGAAGTGGAAACATGAAAATAATACAGTCAAAAGGGTGGTTTGTGTTTCTTTGAAAAAAGGAAGAGATTTCTTAGGGCTTTAAGTGTATGAGAACAAACAAACAATCTTAGATATTACAGAAAATAACTGAATAAGTCAATACTGAAAACTGATTAAACCTTATATAACAGTATTTTTAAAGTTAATGGTTATTTTTAGTCAACAATTTCAATTAAGTCCTACTGCTTAACTTGGAAAAGTAGGTCAACCCGACGAATCTTTTCAATAGGGAAGGAACCACTGAACACCTACCAGTGAACACTGGCCTCATAACCTGTGTTGTTTTAATCTTCACACAATCTTACTAGGCAATGCTGACTCTATAAGACAGAAATGAGGACGAAGACACATAGCTTGTAATAATATGCTGATAGCCATAAAACAGGTAACAGAACTGAGACTCGAAGCCCAAGTCTTTCAGCTAGCTCCACAGCCAATGTTTTCTCATTCTGACTAGGACGTTGTGAATTTGTTTTTTATTGTTTGTTTGTTTTTAATATTTTATTTATTATTTTTAGTTTATGTGTATGAGTGTATTGCCTGCGTGTAAGTAAGTGCACCCCTGTCATGCAATGCCCACGGAAGACAGAAGAGGCTGTCGGATCCCTTGGAACTGGAGTTAGGACAGTTGTTAGCTGCCATGTGGGTGCTGGGATTCAAACCCAGGACTTCTGCAAGAACAACCAGTGTTCTTAACCACTGAGCCATCTCTCCAGGCCCGAATTCATTTTTTAAAAATATATTTTATTTATTATTTTTATTTTATGTGTATGAGTGTATTGCCTACATGTGTGTAAGTACACCCATGTCATGCAATGCCCAGGGAGGTCAGAAGAGGGCATTGGGAACTCCTAGAACTAGAGTTAGGACAGTTGTTAGCTGCCATATGGGTGCTGAGAATGAACCCAGGTCCTTTGCAAGAGCAGTCAGTGCTCTTAACCCGAGTCATCTCTCCAGCCCCCAAACTGTGAATTCTAATATACATAGAGAAGTATTAAAACGTGTGCCAAGTACAATATCAGAAACCTAAAGAAGGGCTCTCTCTGTGGGAAAGGGACAGCACTAAAGCTAAAAAGAACTAGAGGGTTCTACCCACCATAAATGAAAGTCATCTGACTCACAAAATAGAGGATAAGAGTATGTAACTATAGCTAATAATACAAAGCAACTTTTAATAGATATCCTTTTTACATTACTTAAGAGATGAACGAAGTTCTGATTCTTATTTAAACAAAATCAATGCAACATGGTCACCAGAGGTTAAGAATGGGTTAGGTGTTTGATAATAGATAACTAGACACGGTTACATAAAAGGTGTATAGAAATAGCACAAACTATGACGAAAACTATAACACAATAATTCATTACGTATTTTAATGAAGAACTAAAAGAGAGGAGTTTGCAAAATAGTGATAGTAATTATGCTGGTCTGATCACTGCATGCTGCATACATATAGTGAATTATGACAGTGTACCCCACAAAGATTTATAATTATACCTCAAATAAAACATAGTAAAAATCAATGTGAGGATAGTAATTAAAATGTAAGACAAATATAAAATACATAAACTTATTAAAGAACTACAGCTCAGTCCCTCCCATCTAGTATAGCAATTACACTGGGTTTATAGCTGACCAGCTGAGGGCAGGGGAGAGAGCAGGGCAGTGGGAGAACAGGGGAGGTTAGCTTTGCCAACAGTTAGGTCCTCTATATAGGAAATGTTGGTAAAGTGAGAAAATAGGTCTATATGACTAGGCACCAACAGAAGGGGTAAGAACAAAACAGCCATGAGCATTAAAGTGTATACAGTGTCACACTTAATTGAAGGAAGGAAAATCCTAATACACCTCAGTGTTCTCCAAAATCATCATAGCTTCATTTTACACAGAGATGATTAATACGAGTATCTTGATTCTAGATACAGACTATCTTAAACTGTTCATGACCAAACCCTCTGTCTTTCATAAAGTGATGTTGGATGCCATCTTATTATCACAAAAAAGAAAGCAAGCTTGCAGACCCTTGAAGATGCATTCTGTGAGGTGCAGAACAGACTAGAGCCCAGATGATCAGAGTGTGGTATGAAGGGTGTCACTTATTCAAAGTGATGTAAGAAGCTCAAGGGGTAGAGGAGTATGATTGGCAGGGCTCTCAAATACTTGATCTGTACAAGCAAACACATGCAATGCCCTCAAGGGTTTTATAAGAAGAATCAGCACACTCCAAAGTTCTTCACTTAAAGGAGTAAGATTTATATTTAGTAATTTCTCATTCATTCATCAAACGGCAAAAACATGGACAACAGGAAAATGATGTCACTAGTACATGGCATGTTAAACAACACAAACCATCATGCAAGCAGTGAAGTTTGAACTTGATACTAGTTAGTTATGAAATTGACAGAAAACCAGTAGTAAACATCAAAATGGGGCCAAGGATGTAGCTCAGTTGGAAGACTGCCCAACATGCATGAAGTCCAGTGTCCCAGCACCGGCACCGCATAAACAGGCATGACAATCAATGTTTACCAGCAGGAGGTAAGAGAACCAGAAGTCCAACGTCAGTTACTCTCATAATATTTGTGCCACTACTGCACGTGTGCGCCTACCTTGCCAGTTGTTGATATAGCTTGCAAGTTTCACAGCTGAGTAAAGCTGGTGAGAAATGTTTCTCTTCATGTAGCATGCCTAGCACTTTCCAGCACTATGAACACTAGCCAGCAGAGATGAGGCTCTGAAGTCAGCACTAGCTTGAGTTTTCCTTGTTTGTTCTAGAGCTTACATATGCAGTGTCTTCAGCAATAGGATCTTATCTTGAGGTTCTGGCTGGTTATCAAGAGCAGGAGCAATGGCCAGTATTTTAGGAGGATCTCATTAACAGCATCAAAAGAAGGAGTCCTCATGGCACTGAAGTAACGAGCCACTCTCTAATTAGATTTAAAGCTCACTTCATAGGATGGAGCCCATACGTGACCTGAGGTTAGATAGGTTGCAGGACATAGAACCTAGTACTATTATTCTGCTAAATAGATACAGTATTAAACTAACTCCTAACAACTTATTGTCATACCCACAGGTTAATGCATCTCTCAACTCTCAGCAGAGAAGCTTCCTTATGGAGCAAATGGTGATTAACACAGAGAACCACAACTGGCCAATGTGCAGAGAACAAGAGGCTGCAGAGTGTTTATCACTGAATAGGACACCTATATCAAACTTCTGCCTCCAAAGACTCAGGGATCATTGGAGAAGAGGGGGTAAAAAGATTGTAAGAGCCAGATGGGGGTGTAAGGAAAGCAAGCACTTTGTCACTGAGCTTGGGGGGACTGTAAGGAAAGAGAATTTTACTGACATCTGGTCAGTTACTCGCATATGAATCCACAGAAATGGTGACAGCATGTACAAGTCACACATATGTTCAAGCCAGACAAAATCCTAGTACAGACATGGGGAAGTAGGTAAGAAACTCCAATCCTACCTGAGGAAGTATTGGTAATGGATGGCTGCTGGGATGGGGAGAGTCAGTTTCATTTAAAGGTGAGAAATATGGCCTCCGTAGAATGTATATTTTATATAATATATATGTACACACACATGCACAAAATTGGGCAAAGAGAGTAAGGGGAGGGGAGTAAACATGATCAAAATACATTGCATAAAATTCACAAAAATTCAATTAAAAAGAGAAATAAGGAGTCAAATTATAGTCATTTTCCTGTGTTTTCTCAAGATTTAACAAAATCATAGATAATGTCCAACTGGGAATAAAGTAAAATAGGATGTTTAAACTGTAAACTTCAGAGGAAGGAATTAAAATTCACACACTTTCTCATTATGCACAGAACCTTCATGTGTCATTTGGTGGTTACTCTTCTTTTTACCAAAGTTAATCCTTTTTGTTTAACAAGTGTTATGCTAGAAGACAAGCAGCAGAGTTCTTTCTAAATGTTTCAAACGTTACTATGTGATACCTCTGTATTGGCAAATGTGATTTGTTTACACAAAAGTTCAAAATGGGCAAAGAAGAAAAGATTTTTTTAAAAATGGGACCAATTTAAAGTTTAACAAATACAAATCTGAGGATGTGAATCAGTGACAAAGTGCTTGCCCTGTGCACAAGACCCTGGGTTTAATCCCCAGCATTGCAAAGAAAAAAAAGCATAACCAAGATAAATGTCTAAAACTGTAGTGTAGAAAGACAGTCACCAGCCTCATATGAAAATTGAACCCACAACATAAGGCCAGTCTCAACTGACTTAATTATGAAAACAAAAAATAAAATATTTTTTATATTGGTTAAATGGAGAAATAGTATTTTGTACATATTATGCTACATAAAATGCATCACTAAATTAATTCTACTTATTTAAAAAAAAAAAAAAAGAAGTTCAAGATCATCCTCAACAAATTTGAAGCATGGGCTACATAAGACCCTGTCTTTAAAAAACTCCAAATGAGCAATAAGAGAAATAATAACTTCTTGCTTAGTCATGAATTCTCAGGAACTGGTGATCACAGGATTGAGATCACTGAACCTCTTTAGACAGGTGAGTGTTAGATAATCATGGAGTCCCTAAGGGAACAATTTCTCAACAGGAAGAGAAAGGAGAACCGTAGCATTAGTGATTAAAATGAGAGAAAAAAAAAATTCACAAACTTGGAGACACTGAAAAAAATCAACTCTCCCAATAATCAATGTCTTTTAGATGGGAAAAATATTTTAAAAGACAAGAGAATAAGAGTGCACTAGCTACTTTTCTGCTGCTGTAATAAAACCATGACCAAGGCAATTTTTAAAAGGAACCGTTGATTTGGCTTACGGTTCTTGAGGGACAAGAGTTCACCACAGCAGGGTGGCATGGTGGCAGAGGGAGCCAGAGCAGAAAGCTATGCACTCATACCTTCAGCAAGCACAGGAAGCAGAGCAAGCCAGACTAAAAGTTGGCAAGTTATATACTCTCAAAGCCCACTGTAGTGATGTGCTTCCTCCAGCAAGACCACACCCCTAAAGGTTTCATGACCCTCCCCAAAGAGTGCTACAAACTGGGGACCAAGGCTTCAAATACTTGGAGCCTACTGGGGGCATTCTCATTCAAACTACCACAGAGAGTAAGATACAATGTGTGTAAGTGCTTTAGGAAATTGTGTGTGTGTGTGTGTGTGTCTGTGTGTCTGTGTACATGCTACACAGAAATCATAAATATGTAAATCAAATTATAATTCGACTAATTTAGAATTATAAGATGAATTTTATTTTTACCTGATTTTTCAACAATATGAAAAGTCATTCCTTAAACCCTGAGAAAAATATGCATTGCTAGCATATTTGCTGCAAAACCACATGCTAAACTAAATATATTTACAAATACATTTAACTGGAAATGCCTAAGTATCTTATTGCTTAGTCAACAAGTCAAGACAAACATAAATACTGAATCTTTAGAGTAAGTCATTCCTAGACATAGATCCAATGCTATCTGATGATTTTTATGAACAAAAACAAAACAAATAGAGAAAAATATCTGCATTATTTTAACTTTTTAAATATAAAATATCTATAAAGAATCCTTCAGAAGATATTTTTTCAATCCTACCAAAATTTCTTTTGGCTTTAAAACATTGCATAGGTGGTAATAACCATATTATCTATGGTTTGACAATTACTGGCTGACAAATTCTTGGTTTTCTCTGAATCATTTTAAAAAGAATTTCTCTGTCATCCTGAAATTTTACCAAAATTACTCATAAGTTAACATCAGTTCTCTTAAAAAAGAACAATAATTTTTCATGTAACATAATAGGAACATTCTGAACATGCAAAATGCATCAAAGAAATTCACATACATCTGATATGTACAATATACACAGGTTTAAATACCTCACTTTAAATCCTCTTCAGGTACATCACCCCCAGCCTCCATCTGAACAAGTGGGCGGAGCTCTATTCCCTACATCCTTACACTTAGGGTCCAGGCTTCCAGGTCCTCACTCTTGTTCTCACACAGTTGGCCCCAATGCTTTGGCCACTGTAACCCTGGTGTCAGAAGGATGCTTCCATTCCTGTACCCAAACTCCACAATGGTCACCCAGACCTGCCCCCAAATCTTTACTGAGCAGGAAGAAGAAGGGGAGCCTCAATTCCTTCCTTTAAGAAGGTATTCTACAGGGTTGCAGCTGTGGCGGGTGGAGGGCACTGAGCTAGGTGACTTCAGGAAGAGCTCCCCCAAGTGCTGGAACTGCGTTCGCTCTAACACCTGGTTCCACTCTAGCCTGTCAGCCATCTCTCACCAGACTGCATCAACATGCCCAGACCAGAAGTTTAAAGGCAGGACTCAATTTCCTTCTCATAGACTCCTTAAGGACCTGCTAGGAGATAGGCAGCTACCAGACACTTGGTCTGTGCCCATAATTACAACTATTGAAAACTGTTTCCAAGGGGATGCCTTCTAACTCTCCAGGCTAGCTGTAAACATAATGGTCTACCAGTAAGCTCTACTTAATAGGTTTCTTTGTAATTACAAAACTAGAAAAAAAATTACAAAATTCATGTTTTGTTCATATTTTCTGGATGCCAGAAATTCAGCACACTTTAGTCTGTGCTGGGGCTTTCTCCTCTGAAAGCCACCGCACAGCGGTACACAGGAAGCTATAAGACTGTGGCAGAGGAGAAGCAAGAGAAGTCACAACCTTAACTGTGAGAAATGCTCCCAAGAGGAGTAGGGGGAGAGGGCCTCAGAGGAAAAGCACAACTAGAGACAGAGAAGCAAGGTGGCGAAACAGCAAGACACGAGAGGCAAGCTTTAGGAAGTACGGGGAAACTGGAAACGGCAGATTCTCTAGGAACACGAGTCAGAAAGCAGATTTCTGCCTGTAGGTAAAGGGGGAAGGCCGATGTAGAAGAATGGAACTGGTGGAAAACAAAATTGCAAAGGAGGCAGAAAAGGAAGATACATCCAGAGCACAGGACGGATTAGGGACAGTCCAATGTTAATGAGAGTTAGGAAGCAGGCTGCATGGCAGAGACCAGCTGTCAAAGCAGGAGGTGACACCAACTGCTCAGCACGAATGTGACAGGGCTGTGGCTGAACAGGCAATGTACCTGGCATAAATGTTTGGAGGGTTTCTTATATTGTAGGAAGAATGCATTCAACAGGGAGTATAAAAGACTATGCTTCCAAAGTAAAGTAGAAAGTTCCCAAGAAATAACCAGAGTCCTCTGGGCTGTAGGCCTGGAAAACTGATTAGATGTGGACAGGGAAACAAGGAAATGAGCCCTGGAGAGAACCCAAGCTGGGGATTAGCAAAACAAAATGAGATTCTAAAGTGACAGCATCCATTTTCAAGTTTGTTAAAATAACTGTCCAGGATCCAAAATAAGTTAAAACAGATATCAACTAAGAAGCCTGAAGAATATCAATGGTGCTTGCCAGTCAGATGAGGTCAAGGAGCAAGAATGGGGCAGAGGAGATGGAAGACAGATGGGAATGTAGAGAGGGATTCTGCGAGCTGGAAACACAACAGGTAACATGTAGGGGGACAATGGAATCAGGCACACGCAGAGACAAGCCTGGCCCTCAGAGAGATCATGAAAGTGTCAGGGAACTGACAGAAGAGAAATGAGAGACAATTTGAAAACATTAAAAAAAGGTACTGCGGACTAACTGATGAGTAAGGATGGCCCTAGCTTCCAGACCGAGACAAGACTCACACTACAGGACTACATGAGGTGGCCAGGGAAAGCCAGCCACAGAGCAAATGACAGCACTGTGCCTACGTACGCAAGGAGTACCTTACGGGAAAGCACTGAGGAAGGTGGGAATGCCACTCAGTGGAAGATCAACTACTGAGAACTTTGTAGAACACGGTCAGGTGCCTTCAAACCTGCCTCCAACATGGAAGCCAGAAGCTCAATAACTTACTTTATAGCCGTTTGACTAGTATCTACAAAATACTTAAAACTTCAGGCTTTTCATTGTTATTCATATTGATAGTAATATTTAGTAGATGAATACTTCTCAATTAGAAATTTGTAAATTACTGTGTAACAAAGATGATGAATCCATTTTTTCAGATGTTTCTCAGTTTACAGTACTATAGGACTTTTTTAAAAAAAATTGAATTATTTTAATTTCATTACAGTGGCATTGACATATTCAATAATAATTTCCAGAGCTAAGATGCATCGCTTTCAAAATCGGCTGTAAATTTTTAGGTTTACAGTTGAATTAATACAGTTATATAATGTTGTACTCCGTATAAACCCTATAAGACATAAAATTGAGTATGGTTTTAACCTTTAAAAAAGATCTCCATTTCATTATTAAAATATACTGTTTCATACAGAAAAACTCATTTTTAATGCAACCAACACTCAGATGTTTGCACATGTGTCTCTAATCTCCATATATCTGATTATTACTAGTCACAGTCAGTTACTTTCTGAGCTCCTTGGCACCTGAGCATGGTCATCAGGTAGATTTCAATGGTAATGTTTTTCACATCTACTAATTAACATGGAACAAATTTTTATGCTTCTTCCTCAAATATAACTCATTTTTTATTTATTGAGTTTTTGTCTGTGTACTTCATAAAGAACATCCCAAACAATCTTATTCATCTATACACCCACATCCCAAGTGACACCCTCCCATGACCCCCCCTCCACTGGGGCCCATAAACTCTGTCATCCCTGTTACTGTCCACTGTGTTGTCAGTGCCCCAAGCCATTCCAGTGCTTATCCATCTGCTGAGTCTAGTCAGCCTGTCTAGAGTTCCTTGTTTTAGGAAGATCAGCTCTTCCTCATCTAGTAGCAATCAGTTGTCAGTATTCCTTTAGATAAGATTGGGGTGTGCTGTTCATTTTCCCAGTTCTATGCTGGGTTACTGTCTGGGAGTATCTTGGGCCACCCTGGCCAACAACTCAAAGGAAAGTATCTCCTGTCTGGCATTGTTTCTTGTTATGTAGCCTTTAGTTATACAAACGGACCCTTAAAGAATTATATTGATCCCTTTAATCTTTGGTTATACTTTCCTTTTGGGTGTTTAAGATCATGCAGTTGGCCCAGATAAACCAATTTATATTTACTCTTAAGGCTGTTTGAGGATCTGTACTCAGGGGTCACATGGGCTTAGGAGGAGCCCCTGGCTCCTTTCCTCTACCAGTTCCATCTATATGAAGATAAGTCAAAGGTCCTGCTCAACCGTGGCTGGCTTCACTTGGAAGCATGGAGGAAATGTTTCCTCTGAGTTGACCCTCCTTTTTGTAGACTGGACACTGGTTCGAGTCCATCTGGTGGGGTCTCCTCGGCCTCCTTGATTAAGAGGACAGGTGACAGCAGAGTTACAGGACATTTTGAGAGGTGCTCCATAGTACCCTGGAACTTAGTCAACCTTGGAGGGCAAGGAAAAAAAACTGTCCTTTAAGTCCCTCTGACCAAATTAATATAGGCCTCAAAGTATGTCTGTTAAATATCCAAGAACGTTAGTTCTACCAGTCTGGTACCTTTAATTACCATGTACTATGTAGATAAAGCTTAGGCATTTTTTTACACAGTAGTCCGTAATCTTTACAAAATTTTACAACAGGTAAGTATAAATCTTTCTCCACAGAATATGAACAAAACCCTTCCTTCTAGTTCTCAGACCCCATGTTACTTTGTTCACCTGAGGTCACAAAGATCTGGTTCATCTACTCTAGAGTCATCCTGCACCACTGGGCTCTCTATAGTCGCAGCCTTCTTGCTCCTGCCGTGGCTGACCCTCTTCCTCCACCTCAGCTTAAATTTCACCTCCTCAGAGAAGCCTCTACTACACCCTGCGACAGGCTGTCCTTTTCCACCTAGTTTGTCACTAGTGTCACAACATGGTCATGTCCTTTTGATCTATAATTATTTGATTTATTCTCTGTCTGTCCACACACAGAAATAAGTTCAATTCTTATGCCCCTAGTATTAAGTAGCATCTGCCAAAAATACTCAATAAACACTAAATTAAAATAAAAATCATAATTAAAAATAAAAAGTACAAATACTTCAATTGCATTTATTCATTGGGCCTGGACACTAGAAAACTTCCAAGCTTTAAATATAATAAATTTTTAACGTGTATTCAAGACCAGCCTGGTCTACACAGCATACCGAGAGACCCTGTCTCAAGAAGACCAAAAGCAATTTTTTAATTTTATCTATTGTTATTATTATTATTATTATTATTATTATTATTAGTGTGTATGCATGTATGTTACGTGTGTATGTTTGGGCATGTGTGTCATCTGCACATGTGGAGATTGGAGGACAACATTTGGGAGTTCTCTCCTTCCACCATGGATCTGAGGGTTGAAATCGGGTCATCAGGCCTGTATGACAAGCTCCTTTACCCATTGAGCCATCTCATTTGCCCAAGAAGCTTTAACTTTTAAGACAAAAGCCAAAGTTACCTTTTCAAATAATCCTAGCATCAATTTACTTAACTGTTCTCCACTTTAGGAAATGCTGACTATGGATCATCCTTACAAATCTTCATTTTCTTTTATGTCATTAATAACTCCAAGTTTGGAAGACGTCTATAGAAGTTAAATGACACTTCATAAAAGCTACATGATAAAGTTAGTGGTGCCGGTGAACTGTACAAAAAGACTGTGTATATGGCTAAAAAGGTTATAAACACATTAGTTTCAACCTGCACATTACAGAAGAAGCTGTCATTGTCCACAAAGTTTTCAGTACAAGTAAACACACAGAATCCAGAATAAAAAATTAGTATATATAAAATAGGCAAACTGTACGCAATAATTTTGAAAAGTATTATCTAGATAATGTTTTAAAACAACAAATAAACATAAGTAAATAAAAGTAAAGCTTTAAACATCAAAGAATATATTTTCTTTCAGAGAGTTTTTAAGAACAAAAAGAGTAACAAAACATACTATCACTTTGGATTTTTTTTGTAAATATACATAACATATGTTTTCAGCTTTTTATTCTAAAATGATTTCACTGATGATGGTTGTTACAGAGTAAACAGTATTATATGAGCATACAACTTAAGAGGAAGAAAAGAGAAATTAAACTTTAATGAACCATGGCTCAAAATACCTCACTTGGCAGTATTAAAAAGTTGGGTAACATGCCAAGTATGGAGGCACATGTTTTTTGGTTTTGTTTTGTTTTGTTTTTATTTAATAACCACATGGTTAGAAAAAGCATTTCATTACAGCTTTAACATAGTAACACACTCCAGAGCAAGGATACATCTCTTTCAAAAGGGGATGTAAATTTTTAGGTTCAGAGTTGAATTAATACAGTTATACAATATTGAACTCAGTATAAACCCTGTAAGACATAGAATCGAATGAGTTTTTACCATTTAAAGAAGATCTCCATTTCATTTTAAAATATGCTGTTTCGTACAGTTTTAATGCTACTAATGCTTAGATTTTTGCACATGTGTCTTTAATCTCTATGTATCTGATTATTACTAGTCACAGTCAGTTACATTTAGATTCTTGGTACCTGAGTATGGATATAAAGTCATCAGGTAGATGTTAATGGTAATGTTTATCACCTCCACTAATTAAAATTATTTCTCTTACATATATACTCATAAACGGGTATACACTATACTGTGACAAACTGTTAATTGAAGAAAGATAAACATTGACCATCCGTCCTTTTCTTTTTTGGTTACTAGTCAATGAATTGACCCCCACAGTTCAAAGTTACTTCAATAAAATAGACAAGCAGAATTCTGAAGGTTTCTCCT
>NW_008335444.1:896477-896721 GCF_000622305.1 Nannospalax galili | reverse complement strand
CTGTTGTGATGTTTCCCCTTTCACCTCTGATTTTGTTGATTTGGAGGTGCTTTTTCTTTCTTTTCGTTAATTAGGCTAGTGGTCTGTCAATCTTGTTTATCTTTTCAAGGAACTAGCTCTTAGATTCGTTGATTCTTTGTATTGTTTTCTTTTTTCTCTTTCATTAATTTTTGCCCTGATTTTTGTTATTTCTTCTTGTCTGCTGGGTTTGGGTTTCATTTCTTGTTGCTTTTCAAATGTCTTC
>NW_008335444.1:870554-894075 GCF_000622305.1 Nannospalax galili | reverse complement strand
GGAAAGGTAAGCCTCGGAGCCCCAGAAAGAGGCTGGCAGGTGTTGCAGGACCAGGGAAGTAGAGGGAGGTGAGGGTGGGGCCAGGTCCAGAAGCAGTGCTCCTGGGGCCCAAGGAAGGCACCAAGTTGGCCTGGGTGAAAAAGATCAGGAAGCAGTATTGGTTCCAGGTGTCTGGGGACCCAAGACTAGGAATGGTGCAGGGCCCAAACTAGGAGTAGAGAACAGCGGGGGAGATGGAAGGGTGAATGCATTTGGGGGAGTCAAGTCGCTGAGGGCTCCATGATAGACTTATCCCAAGAGAGGCCTGAGGGCAGGAGAGCAGGCCAGGAGAGTTAGCCAGTGGTGCAGGTCCAGGGAAGCAGGGAGAGATGAGGGTGGGGCCAGGTCCCGAAGCAGTGCTCCTGGAGCCCAAGGAAGGCACCAAGCTGGCCTGGGCGAAAAGGATCAGGAAGCAGCACCGGTTCCCCAGGTGTCTGGGGACCCAAGACCAGGAATGGCACAGGGCCCAAACCAGGAGCAGAGAATAGTGCGGGAGATGGAAGGGCAAATGAGGCCGAGGGCGTCAAGGTGCTGAGGGCTCCGCGATAGACCCACCCCAAGAGGCCTGAGGATAGGACAGCAGGCCAGGAGAGTTAGCTGGTGGTGCAGGTCCAGGGAAGCAGAGAGAGGTGAAGGCGGGGCCAGGTCCAGAGGCAGTGCTCCTGGAAGGCACAAAGCCGGTCTGAGTGAAAAGGATCAGGAAGCAGCACTGGCTCCCCAGGTGTCTGGAGCCCCAAGGCTAGGAATGGCACAGGGCCCAAGCTAGGAGTAGAGAACAGCGGGGGAGATGGAAGGGTGAACGCTGCTGGGGGAGTCAAGGCGCGGAGGCCTGCGCGATATTCAACCTTAGTACCTAAAAGAATGTCACATATATGGAAGTTTTCCATTTAAAAACCAAATGTTGGGCTAGGGACAGAGCTAAGGGGTTAAAGCAGTTGCCCAGAGCCTGTGTTAAAACACTGGGCATGATGACCACAGTTGTGATCTCCAAGCTAGGAAGACAGAGATAGAGAATCTTTAGGGCTCCAGAGTCAACTAATCTAGCCAAGGGGCAAGCCTCAAGTTCAGTGAGAGACTCTGTCTCAAAAACAAAGTGGATGAGCCAGGTGGCACACGGTTGTACTTCCAGTATTCAGGAAGCAGAGGCAGGAGTATCTCTGTGAGATCGAGGCCAGCCTAGGCTACTAGCAAGTTCCAAGCCAACCAAGTTTACAGTGTGAGACCCTGTCTTAAAAAAAAAAAAAAAAAAAGTTGGGTAACAATGATCAAAACCTGAGACACAGTAACCCAAATTCATATTCTTTCATGCCTCTTGACTGATAAAATAAAAAGCAATTCCAGTTACACAGCTCTGGTCAATAAGCTAAATGTTGCAGGTACCAAATCCAAAAGGTGCCTCAATAATATTCCAATACAAAACACACAGTTTTGAGAGCCGCCTGTGCCACATGTGGCTCTGTAAAAGCTTTCCCAACCTCCTTCTCCCTCCCCTGTGTTCTTTCAGGCTGCTCCAATCAGGACAGGTCACAGTCTTAGAAGTACCTTTGTTCTAGTATCAGCTACCACTAGAATCTCATTAAATCTCACTACATTTCGGAGTTTCAAAGCCTTACAACACTGGCCAATAAACACTACATGATCAATGAACACTGGTGGAATTAACGGAATCATCAGTAGGAAAGGAAGCGTGTAGGTGAGAGAGAAAGGGAAGGAAAAGTAGCACAGAGAAGTTCCAACTTGCTTCACCAAGTAAGGCAGCATCTCACTTTTGCAAATGAGCCATAACGGGATGGACCTAAATTTTTGAAAAGACGTTTTTGTTAAGTTTTTTTTATTTTCATTTTTAGTGTATGAATGCTTTGTCTGCACCATGCGTGTGCTTGATGCCCGCGGAAGTCAGAAGAAGGCATCAGATGCCCTGGAACTGGAGTTATAAGAAGTTATAGGAAGTCTTTTGTAAGGAAGTCTTCTGTAAGGAAACAATCATTCCAAAAATGATGTATGTCTTAAAACACTACTATCTGCATTCTGTACTGGTCTCACTATGTAACCCAGGCTGACCTCAAACTTACCACCATCCTCCTGCCTCAGCCTCCTGCTTAGGAGAAAGTAAACAAGTGCAACTTTGGGAAACAACCCATAATTAAACTGTGGTACAAGAGCCTGCCCTATATCTCATCTTTTCTACATTCAGACACAAATGAAAAAGAATTGCTTGCATATGTATACCAGAAAACACATACAAGAATACCAGGGAAATACTGTTTATAATAGCAAGCAACTGTAAACAACCTAAGTAGCAAGCAGCAAGAACAAACGCATGCGATGCAGTCATGAGAGGTGAGCAGTGACAAGCATGCACCAACATGGATCAACCGGTCAAATGTGACATTATAGGAAAAAAGCAAATTATTATGTGTTTCATTTTCATGAAGTTCAAAAGAACCAAAGTGAACAATATGCTGTATTTTAGAGATTCATGCAGGAAAATTTACAAAAAAAAACCCACTATGAATTTATAACATGGATACTCTTGAGGTAAGGAGTAACAGTCACAAATCAAAAATATTTTATTGTTTATGTCTTAAGCTGGGAAACGGGATAAGGACACCTACATTACTGTTTATATCCAATACATATTCTATATCAAATCACAGACCTTTGATTTTTTTTTCAGTACTGAAGATCAAATCTAGTGTCTCATGCACACAGGGCAAGCACTAAGCTATATCCTGAGCCCTAATATATCATTTTTTAAATATAAACAAAAACTGTCATCTGTGTGGTGGCTGTTACAAGCACACTGATCACTGTAAGAATTGAAAAATAAAAGAAGGAAATTTAGGTTTCAGAGGTCTCTACAGAGAACAGTCTCAGCGCTAAAAGCAAAAATGAAGTACCTACAAATTCATTAACTGATAAAGGCAGTAAATTAATGATGTCATTCACACTTTAAAGCAAAAAGACAAGGGTTTCCTGGGCTGACGATCCCATTAGAACAAATGAAACTTGGCAGGTCTCAGGTACGTGAGCATGCCAGGGACTGGTTGGGTTCTATAGGACTAGAATACTAGGGTTAGGGTTAGGGCTAGACTTGGAGGAGATGGAAAAACAGAATCCACTTTGAGTCGAGTCCAGACTCTATAAGATACTAATACAGTAACAGATTTAAAATCAGATGTTAACCCTCTAATTTCATCTATCTCATTTCTCCCCCAAATAAATAAAATTCAGCTTCCTTCTCCTTTCCTGCTACGGCTAGTGCACCTTGCCATTTGGTAGCTTCAGGCAGATGTTTTACGAACTGATACTTATTTTGATATGAACAGAAGCAGAGCTTCTGCTGAGACATTCTACTAAATGTCCAGTTAGAAGTGACAGTGACAACTCAACTCTGCCTCTTAAAAAGCTAGTTTTGGATACTTTGGTTCCATCACACCACTCACTGGTTATGGGGGAGAACAGGTGCCAACGTTTTAAAACCTGGAAGTAGTATTAAAACTCAGTTTCTGTGCCTTGGCAGCACATATAACAAAATTAGAACAGGACAGAATAGTACGGGTCTTGTGAAAGGATGGCATGCAAAAGTTAATTTCTAACCCGCATTACCCTGAAAATGAGCTTTTACAACACAATGTTCATTCTTTCTCGGCAATCTCAACCCAGAGCTCCATGACCCAAACCATTCGGAGGCAGTTTTCCCTATCCAGTTTCACATTCAATAATTTCAGACTGGTTTCTATAAAGAAAATCATCTTACCTGAACTTTTTTTAAAGCTACTGGTACTCCATCCAAAAGACACGATGCTCTATAAACTTCACTAAATTGTCCACGGCCAATTTTCTTTTCTATTCGAAAGTTGGCTAAGGTATTATAGCCCATATCTGGTCGTAAGGCCTTCTGCAATTAAAAACACCAGAAAACTTTGAGTCACACAATGTACACAAAATCATTGATCATAAAGTAGGTGGTACCTAGATAAGCTCGAAAACATCTCTAAACCCAACAATATTTGAGTTGCTAAGGATACTTTGGCAAACTGAAGACTCGACTCAATCTCAGCGCTGGAGGAACTTGCACTCCAGAGGAGTGGAGGGTGATAACATGAAGTATATAGAGAGCAGATAAGACCAGGAAGGCTGAAAATATAACCAACCAGGGAACAGCAATGAGACAAGGCCATGAGGTAGATATTGAAATTTTAACTATAAACTTTTTTTTTTCTGAGACAGGGTTTCAATATACAGGTCAGGAATTCACTATGCAGGCCAGGATGTCCTGGAACTCACAGAGATCCACCTGGCTCTGCCTCCAAAGTTCTGGAATTAAAAGTGTGTACCACCACAGCCAGCAGTTAACTTGTCTGTAGTTCACATATTATAAGCTAGTTTCACCTAATTTTGTCTCTCTCTAGAGCTTGTTTTCTTTTTCATAGACTCTTTGAGTTGAAACAGACTATATATATAAATAAAATGTGTATATTCTCAATCCAACCTGTCCACTAATACAGGAAACAATTTCTAAATTCCTTACAGATTTTAGCTTCTGAAAAACTAATGAACTAGCTAAATAAGTAAATAAATATTACCACTGGCAGGGTTTATCATTATATTATTATATTTTAAGATAATATTTTATTGTCTTTGTAGAAGAAATTATTTTTGACTAAAATTTTTCTCTGGTAACTGCTATGGAAACAGATGAATCAGAAATGTTTTCTGCTCTCAAACAGCTTGTTTAGTACATAAAAAATACTCTGCACTGTGCTATGAGCAAAAGAATTATAGGATGTGTGCTGACCCCTATTTTGAGACAAAGTTCAACTTCTCAATTTTAACCATTATCCTCATTCTTTTGTTGATTTGTTTGACTCTACAGTGATACCAGTACTCTAATACTAATTCATTGTCTCTGGCAGTTGTTCGGACTGTAATAGCAAGGCTAACCATTAACTGAACACCATTATCTTCAGGCACTGTCGCTTGTGGTGGTTACAACAAATGCCCAAGGAATATTTTTTATGCTTCTCATGTCAGCATCTCCACTACATAAAACACAATAAAATAGCCTATTTAGCTATCAAATACCTGGTTTTTTGCCCTTTTTTTTCTTTTGGCTAAACATATCTAGTGCTTTATAAGATTCCTAAATTATTGGTGAGTCCACTCTTCCAAGTCTTTTACAATCCTTCTTATGGCATGTGTACTTGCTCTGACTACAAACTAACTTCAAGTAAACAGCGCATTGCTGTGAAGCCCCATTAGTGTACCTCTCATGAACTGAATATTAAGGACCTATTATCACATCCAGAGATGGCACCAGTTCATAAACAAATGACACTCAACTTGAACTCAGGCCCTCAAGTGAACTTTGGGTAAGGCTAATGATGCCATGTCCAACTTACCAAGTCTCTTCTGGTGATATATATATCTAATGCAGGGCATTAACTTCACGCCTAGCACTCATAATGTCTTGTTAATTATATTATGCTAACAAAAATTGTAAAATTCTACTATGGAATTTCATAATCAATCTTTCTCAAAGGGGGGGGGGTCATAATTTGTTATTATGCATTGCTTCTACTGAAAGTCCAAATGATTTATTCAGAAATACCATTCTTGGGCTAGTGAGATGACTCATCGGGGAAAGTGCAAGCAATTTTTTCAGAAATACCATTCTTGGGCCAATGAGATGGCTCAACAGGTAAAAAGGCTCTTGCCACCAAGCCTAACAACCTGAATTTGATTCCTGCAACTCTCAGGTGGAAGGAAAGAACCTATTCCTATAAGTTGTCCTCTGACTTCCATGTGCACACACCACATGCACACCCACATACATACAAAATAAAAATATAATAAAAAATCTTTTAAATAGCATTGTTTTAAAATATACAAAATAACCACAACATAAAACATTCACAAATTCATTTCATAAAGGACCATAAGATAGTTGTTATAACAATAAAATAACAATAGCAACAACATTTACTGCCACAACAGAAGCTCCATTTTGTTGCTTACTCCGTAACAGGTCCTGCATATGAGGAGCTTATGTTACTAACTCAGTTCTCATGCTTACCAACTGTAGATCTTATAAAGCCTAGCCCATGCCTAGCTGATTCCCAAATCTATGGCTCATGGTATACTGCCACAGTTATCAAGAAAATCACCTACAGTAAGACCCAACATTATGCCAGGTATGCTAATGCATGCCTTTAGTTCTGGAGGCAGAGGCAGGCAGCTCTCCATGAGATTGAGACCAGCCTGGTCTACATAGCAAGATCCAGGCCAGTTGGGGCTGGAGGGAGATTTTGTCTCAAAAAAAAAAGCAGACTAACAAAAAAGGCCCAACATTACACAACTTGACCAGATAATCCAATATGTTTTTTATTTCAAGTTTATTGGTTAAAGATTGAGAACAGAAATGTGCTTGAAACTTTAAGAGTCTATTGTAAGAAAAAAAAACAAAAATAATTTATCAAAGTCAGTAAACTGCCACACTGTTCATTTATAAGATTTATTTTTGTAATCACTGAATTTATAATGGTCAACTGAGAAAATATGGCACATATTTAATAAGGAAACTCATGAGGGGTTACTATTCAGATACACTCAACAGATAGTGATATTCTAAATTTTTAATTTTTAAAAAGGCTTCATTTAAAAAGGAAAGGTTTTTAATTGTCATGTTTTTCCTAATATACTTAAGATTGTTTTAAATTATCAGTGCATAATAAGACATTTACCACCCTCCTCACATACTCTACATATTCTTTAACTATGAGTTAATTTCAAGTAAGCATGACATTTTAGTGGCCTCTGACTAGTGCAACTCTAATGAACTGAACACTAAAGACCTATTAATACATACGTACACCCCCACACACAGAGTCTGAAACGTCCAAGAAATAAAATTCCTCTTCCACACAGAGAAATCATTCTTTCTCTTGATGAAGATTTGTCAATATCAACAGCAAATACAGCTTCATCACAGAGACACAGCCCTATAATCCATATACTTTAAATCTGACTGGGAATCCTACCTTTTCTTTGCAATAACTTGACAAACATTAGCGTGAATTGCTAAGGCTGTGTGACAACCGCATGCTGAGAGCAAAGTCTCACTAATGTGTTTTGGCATGCAGGTTTGTAATCACACATTTACATATGCAATGACCTACATTTGCATGTCAGATCACACACTGTCTTGGTTTATTAAGACTGGGCACCTCCCTGTGCTTGGCGGTCAGAGTGGCAAGAGAGGGCCAGAGGGCGGTGTTTTTTGGCAGTTGAGGGATGAACTGCCACCAAGGATTAGGTTGATATGGCCTGAGCATTAGACACTTCATTAGACGTAATCTGTTTAACAGTGGGCAGTGTATGTAAACTTCACAGCCCATTTGCAGCACCTTTCTCCCCCCATGGCCTTTCTTCAAAGGGCAGTGAGGGTGAGTGACAGCTTGTCTCATCTGCTCCCATGTCCTGTCAGGGAGCGAAGATGTGGCGAGCTGACATGAGAAGGGACATAGATAGCTGCACATCGCCAGCCACCCTCGGGTCTCACTGCCTCACTGCAATTGTATAAAAATAAGCTTGTGTAAGATGAGGTCTCTAGGAGACCATCAGACAGGTAATACCATACCTCAGTAACGATTATGACATTGTACTCAACGCCATATTTCATTTTGCTAAATTAGATGCCACTGTTGATATAATCATATTATTGTTTTAAATAAAAGATAACATCATTAAATGAGTTCCACTAAATATTTTAGGAATTATCTTCCCCTTCTAGAATGATGCCCAGTTGCCCATATACAAATATACATATACGCATATATATTTTTATACATACACATTGGTTTAGCATATTAAGTTGTAGTAAAAATAAAATGACTTGGCAGAACAATGAAATTTAAATCAGTATGAAGTAGAAACTAGATAAAATCACTTAAACTTTGCTTCCTCAGTTTAGAGTGTAAAAGGAATTTCAGTCTCAAGCTCCTTAATGACCAGTCTTTTTCAAAAACGTATAAAATGGTGCTTGGATTTGAGAGGCATCGCTTAAAGGATCTTCAATTTTCATGAGAGTAAAAACTTACTTTGTATCGCTAAGAAACAAATGATGTCTTATGTGGGAGGAAAAAGGCATTTAAGGTCATTTTTGTGCCTTGGTCACAGCACCACCCACCAGCTGCACCGGAAGCTTTGGCCTCCTCCTGGCACTGCACTTGTTGGTTCCCATGCCTTCTGAATAGCTTCTCTTTTCTTATGTGGCCAACCACAAGTGTCTCTGCAACTCAATTCCATGGTTAGCATCCCTAAGATACACCTTCCGCTGGCTGTCAAGCAGCTTTATTTCCTGGGTCCTGACTCAATGCTTCCTGAAAAACTGACAGCAGTCATTCAGTCCCATGTAGAGACCTACATTAGGCCCTAAGCTTGTTTGTACATATGTATTTCCTCCTCTACACAATGAGTTTCACAAAAGCAGAGACCAAGTTGTTGGCTTTATAACTAGATGCCATGCAGTTAACAAGTGTTTTACTAGAAGAGTGGACTTGAAAGTTCTAAATGAACACAAAGTCTTCAGTCCCTCACAGGACATCCCAGTAATTAAGAAAGGTGCCAGTGACTGTGTAGGAAAGAAAGAAAATGGAAGGAAGGAAGGAAGGAAGGAAAGGGGGAAATGGGTAAAATGGGGATATTTAAATGTGAGGAGGAAAAGGAGAGTTATATAAGGAACTGTGAGGATAAAGGGGAAGAAGGAGATCAACGGGGGGGGCATACGAGACAGGTATTATCAAGGGTAAAATGGAGAAAATGGGGGTACTTTAACGGGGGAGGGAAGAGGGAGGGAGGGAGGGAGGGAGGGAGAGAAGGAGGGAGGGAGGGAAGGAGGGAAGGGAGGGACAGTGTAATAGAATACCAGACTTGCAAAGCCTTTAATAGTGTCCCAACTATTGAGCTCAAGAAATTTCCTTTAAGCCTATCTATGCATAGAGACTGTAGTACTACATGGTACCTGTTGTAGAAATAAGAGAAACACTGAACTTCAAATCAACATTGCTGGAAACCAGACCTACCATAGATTTATAAAACAATCTGCTATGTTCTCACAGAACCCAATGGAAAAGCTTCTGGAGTTGGGGGCTGGAAAAATGGCTCGGTGGTTAAGAACACTGACTGCTGTTAGAGAGGACCCAGGCTCAAGTCCTAGCACCCACATGGCGGCTAACAACTCATAACTCCAGTTCCAGGGGATCTGATACCTTTTGACCTCTACGGGCACTGCACAACAAGGTGCACTTACACACGTGCAAGGAATACATTCCTATACATAAAATGAATGAATGAGTGAATGAATGAATAAAATTTTTAAAAAAAAGATTCTGGAGTTGGAGCTCAAATCCTAGTTTTTAATTTCATTCTGAGCTTGGTAAATAAATATGATGGTTCATTTCAACTGTCAAGTTGTAGGATCTGGAATCACTTGGAAAGGGAGTCTCAATGAAGGATGTCTGCATTAGGTTGGACTGTGGACATGCCTATAAGGACTCTTCTTAATTGGGTTAACTGAGGTGGGAAGACCCACTCTGAGTATGGGGAGGCTGGGCCCTAAGCCTAATGAAAAGGAGAGAGGGGGCTGAGCACAAGGACTATTTCTTTCTGCTTCTTGACTGTGGATGCAACCCCCTATCTCCTTCAGGCTCCTGTCATGACAGACTGTCACACTAAAACTGAGCTAAATAAACCCTTTAACCCTGCTCTTATCAGGGTATTTTTGTCACTGCACCAGTAAGACAGCAGGCTACCCAGATCTGTTTCTTACCTCTGTAAAATAGGGGAAAGTCGACCTTAAAGAACTGCATCTGAGCACACTAATGAATATGAAACCCCTGGGCCAGAGCCAAGCACCTACAAGGACTCAGTATCATTTGAGATCTTCCCTTCCCGAGTGCGAGCAGTGAGAACTCTGCAGCACCTCAGCTCACAGCTATGTGTTCATAAATCCCTGATAAGCTGTCAAGAATAAAATTCTTCAGCCTCAACCCAGACTTTCTTTACTAGTGTGTCTTTGTCTAGATGGAGTCTATATTTGTCCCTAGATTCCACGTGTGCCAATGGTACATGTAGGAGGTTTTCCAAGTATCGCCCAGTCCTGTGTGGGTCTTCCAACAAGGATATTCTTTTGTCATGTGGATTATCCTCCTGATTGATGAAAGAAAACAGCCAAGTCCCTTAGTTATAAGACTGGACTGCTTGGGTGACAACACAGTATATGTACTGTAGTGGTTCTATCCAAATTCCTCTTAGCAACTGCTGTGATGGGATCCTGAATCCATAAAGCCATCTTTGGTGGCACTTAGTTTGTATGGTTGGAATATGCTTCAAACATTTAAAAATCACAATCTGAGTAACAGAATACCTGGTCCATGACCCACAAACCAAGGAGTTTAAAATTGCATGTTCTCCATGACAATCAGACAGAGAAGTCATCACTAGTTCAGTTCATCACACAGGGCCTTCTAAAATCATTAAATAAAGTATACACACACCACATAGTGTTTCCAAACACTCATTTTTGGAGGCATCTTCAAACACACATGAGTAACATGTGTGTCTAACGTGAGTAACATATTTGTCTATCTAAGGTGATTTTTGGAGGGGAGAGTCTCTTTAGCTCCAGCCCACCTGTAACTCACTACGTATACCAGGCTGGCCTCGATCTCATAGAGATCTGCCTGCCTCTGCCTCCTGAGTACTGGTTTTAAAGGTGTGTACCACCATACTCAGTGTTATATAAGATGCTTTTTTTTTTTTAATTTTATGTGTATGAGTGCATCGCCTGCATGTGTGTTAGTGCACCCATGTCATGCAATGCCCACAGAGAACACTGGAGTTTTGGACAGTTGTTAGCTGCCATGTGGGTGCTGGGATTCAAACCTGGGTCTTCTGCAAGAACAACCAGTGTTCTTAACTGCTGAGCCATCTCTCCAGCCCCATAAGATGTTTTTTAATAACACTTTATTTCTACTCAACATCTGCAAATTAATGGGCAAATTAAGCCTGACTTTGGAAGTACTTGCAGTACATTTTTATACTCAATTATTGAATTTAGGTCCCTGTCAGGGCTGGAGAGATGGCTTAGTGGTTAAGAACACTGGCTGTTCTTGCAGGAGACCTAGCATCCACCTGGCAACTAATAACTGTCTGTAACTGCAGTTCCAGGAGATTCGATGCCCTCTTCTGTCCTCCGTGGGCATTGCATAACACGGGTGCACTTACATACATGCAGGCAATGCACACATACATATAAAATAAAATTAAAAATCGGGTCCTTGAGATATCTGTGTGTGTGTGCGCGCACTCATATGCTACATTGTAAAAGTATCCCTAGCTCTCAGAAACAAAAAGTATTTAAAAATCACATATGGTGCGAGGTGTGGTGGCATGCACCTTTAGTCCCAGCACTCCAGAGGCAGAAGCAGGTGGATCTCTGAGTTCCAGGTCAGCTGGGACTATAGGGAGACCCTGTCTCAAAAACACAAAAAAAATCAAATATGGTAACTAAGAAATTAAATACTAGAGTGAAGGAAACTTTAATCCCTTGAATGTTCTGAGCTTTATTAATGAATGTCAAACTGATCTGAATGGACTCATTTAACAGTCAGTCTAGGAATAAATTAATTTTTCTAATTTGCTTTAAAATTTGAAGGCAAGGACATGTACTGAGCATGAAGATGAGTCAGTGAAACACTGTGATGTTAATTCTCTCTGGGAAAATTACAAGAGTTGCAGAATGGACTCAATAAACTCCCCAGAGAGAAAATTATGTCCTGATATTCCTCAAGGTATTACCAATAATCTAATATACAAGCCAGTACTAACTGCACTATTTAACACCATTAATAAGTTTGTGTCAGCAATGCAAGCTCCTCTTACTGATCTGCATTTTTTTCTACTTACATAAAGTAGTAAGTCAGTTTACACTTTAATACTGTTGAGTATCTCCAAAATTTAAAAGTAACAAAGCACTGAAATGTCCTTTGATTTTTCTTTAGCAATGATACGTACGCCATGATCTTATTTTAAAAACATGTTACTCACCTCCAAACCACACAAAGCAGAACACTTCTTCTAACATACCGAACATAACTCTAATATTTATACATATATGTATGGATATATGCATATATTATTCCACACAGACTGCACTAGAAACCAAAAAGGAAAACCAAAAACACCACATGTGCCATCAATGCCTAATTATTTGTGCTTCTTTTCATATGAAAAGTATCTCCCTAAATATCTTCATCAAAAACAATATATCCCTAAAGTCTTATGAGTACAGTAAAGTTACATCCATTTAAAAACTATGCCATTTATCACTATAACTAGTTTTTGTAATTTAAAGAAATTCACAGTAGTATAGAGTAGTATAGGAAAAAGAGTGACAAACACACCCAAATACACAAGCTACCATTTATGAAGTTTGGCATTTGTAGCATTAGTTAGCTATATTACCCACCATAATAATTACTATATCAAAATGACCTAACAAAAAATACTGAGTCTCTCTTAGGTTATCATGAGTGAGATAATTAATGCCAAAGGCACTCTCACCTCCCCACCTTACCAGCCACACCTGGTAACACAGAAGAAAAATCCTTAGTGGAAAAGCAAATCCAGGAGCAAAACAGATTATTTTTAAATTTGCTCACTTGTCCCACAAATATTAATGTGGAGAGTTAAACGATAAAGAAATTTGTAATACAGAGACAATAAAAAGACAACACATGCATAGCAGTATTTGATATTTTTTCTTTGCATTTACATACTATGCAGAGAAATAACCTAGGTTCACATGACTAACGATGTGTCACGGTTATTTTAGATTACATAATGAAGAAATGATCTTGATGAGGATGAAATATTTATAATGAGATTAAAAGACAAAAAGGAATCTGGAGGCAGAGTTCAGGAGCAGTGTGTTGGTTTAGTATGTGCATGGGCCCTGAGTTTGATTCCTAGTACTGGAAAACAAAAAGAGTAAGTTTAATGAGTTGAGGATACCAGGCCTGGAGTAGATGAACATGGACAGTGTAAAGGAACAAGGTCATAGAAGTAGGTGTGTGGCATCTATGGAGCTGGGTCTGCCAGGAACGAGGTATTGCGACTTTAGGGGGGACGGGGGGCACTGTAATGCACTGAGACACTCAGGATTCTGTACAGGGAAAGAACTGGAGAGGATGAGCAGGGTAGAGGCAGGACATAATGGACTTATCCTGAGGAGTTACAGCAAAATGAGGCAGTAGACAGACATCAGGAAAGGCCAAGAGACTAGACTGTCCCTGTCACTGAAGGTAAGGTTGAGGGACAGAGAGAAAACAAGCATGAGTGACTCGGCCTGAGCACCAGATGGACCCTAATAAGCAAGGCTAAATGAGAAGCAGCTTGCACAGAGAGTGGGTAGCAAACCTGTAATAAAGGAAATAGTTTGATACAACAAAAAAAAAATTGATGGAGAAATCTGTGGGCCAAGACAATTATTAGTGCCAAGCACAGTGGAACACACCTGTAATCCAGCATGTGAACAGTGGAGGGAAGAAGATCAAGAATCCAAGGCCAGCCTCAACTACATATCAACTTTGAGGGTAGCCTGGGCCACATGAGACACTGTTTCAATAAACAAAACAAGACATTATGTGTATGCTTGGTACCCAAGGAGGCCAGAAGAGAGTGTTGGATCCCCTGAAGTGGAGTTACCAATGGTTGTTAGCTGCCACATGGGTACTGGGAACTCAACCCAGGTCCTCTGTAAGAGCAACCAGTGCTCTTAACTACTGAGCCATCTCTCCAGCCCCAAGAAGACAATTATTGACAAGCATGCTGTCACTGTCGTCGTCGTCGTCATCATCATCATCATCATCATCATCATCACTAACACTTAACATTAATTAGCTCTCTGCCAAGCAATACACAAAATGAAAGCTGTGTATCAACTCCGGGAAGTAGAAACTAATTTATTAACAAGAAAACAGAGGTTGGTAGATAGTAAATAATTTGTCCTCCATTACATAACTAGAACATGAAAGAACCAAAGCTGAAGCCAGACAATCTGACATGCCGAACACCACCACACTGCAGTGTCCCTGCTTCCTACCAGTTCCCAATACCACTGACTTGGGGGGGAGGTACAGGGAGATCAATCCCAGGACCTTGTGTATCCTAGGCAAGTACCCCACCACTGAGCCCTTGACTGTTTGAAAAGAGATATTACTCACTAGCTCTGGCTGGTTTTAAATGCACTATGTAAGCCAGGCTAGACTGAACTCTCAATCCTGCTTCAGCCTCTTAAGATTTTATGCACATACGCTACCACGTGGCCACCGCATCCAGCACCACTGAGTCCTGACAAACTAACATATACATTTTATGCTCTTCAAAACTGCTACCATGGGGGTGGGGTGGGGGAGGGTGCAGGCTTACTCTAGAAAAGCTTCTACTCCAGAAGAGAAGTCTGAAACTTGATCTTTAAAACTGTGTCCAGAGCTAAGTAAAGGACCAGTAAAAATTATTTAAAATGTATCTTATTTTGTTGAAAAAGAACTTAATTCACAAAGTAAATATACCACTATAAAGGACTTTGCACTATTCTCAAATATCAAGCTCACCATTAAAAACAGAATGATGCCTTTGAGGTGACTTCTAAAACGATACTTCTTCACACCCTACACTCAGTTTCTAATGTGGCTCACGCGTGCCCATGTCGCTCATGCTTACCCATGTCACTCTTACACTTTAAAAGCTCCAAGAGTATAGGCAAGGGACTCTTTACTATGATCTCTAAAAGTCATCTACGTTCCTCAAGGCACTTCCTTTAAAATACAAGGAATGTGCACTCCTAAACTTGCACACGTGAACTATCCATCTAAAATCAAAACCCAATCACATTTTTAACTATGTTGAAATCATTTCTCATTTGCCAGCCTTCTTAGGATTGTATAATGCCACACTGTCTCTTCCTAATATAACTCTAAGTAACTGAAATTCAATTAATAGAATTTGACATATAGCTGAAGAGGTTAAAATGAAACTTTCAATTAGAGATAATTATCCACTCAATGAGCATTTGTTGATTACCTATTATCTATCATTCATTAATATAAAATAAGATAAATAAGTGAGAATAAGCAGGTCTCATCAGGCCTGTAATCTTAGTTACCTGGCAGGCTGAAGTCGGAGAATTTCAAATTCAAGGAATGCCTGGACTCTAGAGTAAGTTGAAGGACAGCCCCAGAGAGCGAATGAAACCCTCTCCAAATAAAAAGCACAAAAAAGGGCTGGATGTGCTGCCCGATGGAATTGCGTTTGCCTAGCATGTGCCTGATTCAGTTCCAGGTACCAAGAGGGAGGGCTGAGGAACAAGAAGGCAGGACAAGGACAATACAGAGAAATCTATCCTTATCTATTACAAGCACACTACTGTAATGAACCACCCATAATCATTTTTATTGAATAATCTTTTTATTCTCTTCCAAATTATTTCAACTACAATATTTCCTCTAGAGCCTCTGCCATAGTAATATTTTTGTTTTTTGTTTTTTTTTGATCTTTTTGAGACAGGGTCACCCTGTAACCTCAGCTGACCTGGAACTCATTATATAGACCAGGCTGGTCTCTATCTCACAAGAGATCCGCCTTGCTTCTGCCTCCTGAGTGCTGGGATTAAAGGGGGGAACTACCAACTGGGCAAGTCACGTTTTTAAAGTAATATAAATAAAGTAAGCAAGGCTTATTTGTCCCATTAGAGACTGAATATTCTTGAACACCACCTGAGACCATCACCTTATATCTTTGATGATGAAAGAACATGCTGGTATAGGAAATGACTGAATCTGAGTACACAGTTAGGAATGGCACATAAGCATCTGGAGTCATATAAAATGTGGAAATCACACCAACAATCCGAAGGACTAGGAAAAGGAATTTAATACAATGTATCTTTTGAAAACCTGGCTCTTGCTGTGATACAGAATAGGAACTAGAAATAGCGAAATGGCAATAAGGTAAACCAGAGTGCTCATATTTATATTCACATATAGTGTGGAAAGTCTGTACACAAGGCACACACACCACACACACACACACACGCACGCACACACACACACACACACACACGTATTTGAGACAGGATCTCACCTAGTTCTGACTGGCCTGGGAACTCACTATGTAGACCAGGATGACCTGGAACTTACAGAGATATACCTGCTTCTGCCTCCTGAGCACAAATTAAAGGCATGTGCTACCACACTAGGCCTATATTTATATATGTAACAAATTTCATTTTAAAAAATGGTACTCAAAAAGAAAGAAGATGTATTGATTGGAAATCAATATTTGTTTAATGGCTACTATGCATACTGTCCTTCAGACAATGACATAGCTTACCATCTATGACAAGGAAAACAAGGAACAACATTAAAAACAAGAGGATGGGGGCTGGAGGGATGACTCAGTGGTTAAGAACACTGCTTGTTCTTACAGAAGACGTGGGTTCAAATCCCAGCATCCACATGGCAGCTAACAACTGTGCGTAACTCCAGTCCCAGGGGATCCAACAGCCTCTTCTGACCTCCATGGGCATTGCATGACACAGGTGCACTTACCTACATGCAGGCAATACACACATACACATAAAATAAAAATAATAAAACTTTTTAAGAAGTTTTAAAAACAAGAGAATGGAGTCCATGGGAGAACTGTGGCAGGAATGACTAGTAGTCCACCTTGCTGGTTAAGTAATCAGATGCTAAAATAATACCCTCATGCTTGCCAACTTGGCAAACTACAGACTGTTTTTCTAAATTTTCTACAGTTCTGGGATATCTTTTTCACAAATAGCCAAAGTATTATAATATTTTCAAATAAAAAAAATGCAGAAACCCCATAATGCAAAAGTCTGATCATTTTTAAAATAATCTCAAAAATTCTTAGAACTACACTCTGATAATTGTTTTATACTTAACTTTATAATTAAGAAGTAGATGTACTATATAACCCTCCTCACTTAAAAAGCTATAAATCAAAATAGTCACAAACTAATATAAATCTCTATGGCAATGAAAATAAAAAATTCCATTGTTAAGGCTGGAGAGATGGCTCAGCAGTTAAGAATACTGGCTGCTCTTACAGAAGACCCAGGTTTGAATCCCAGCATCCACATGGTCGACAACAACTGTACGTAACTCCAGTTCCAAGGGATCCGACAGCCTCTTCTGTCCTTCACTGGCATTGCATGACACGGGTGCACTTACCCGTGCAGGCAATACGCACATACACATAAAAATAATAAATAAAATATAAAAAATTCCATTGTTTAAGATTAGTCTTTCTATACTATTTACTTTTTCTGTCACTACTTTTTATACAGCCTTATTAAGTAGGAAAAAGGTAAATCTACTGTTTCACAAGTGAGATGCTAAAGCAATGAAAATACACAAGAGAAGAATCAAAAGTGAAAATACCCTTTCCGTACCCACTAGACTTTAGAGGATGGAATCAAGGGAAGGAAGGAAAGAAAGAAGGAAGGAGAGCTAATAGAACAGAAATTTCCCCTAAGTTCAAGAGACTAGAGTAATACAAAAAACATTTTTAAAAAATCCACAAGTTCCATACTCCAAACCATATAAACATTGCACTCATACGATGATACTAAAAATGAGACCACACACACAGTATGGTTTACAGTTCCTGTCTCAAACAAGAAAAAAGGAAGCTAAATTAGCAAGCCACCATTCCACTCTAAGGGAACAGGGTCTACACTCTGAAGGCAGACTTTTCAGATTTCAGTTTATGTCAAGACTTACATTAGCATCACAAAAGTGAAAGAAGTCACTGGGATATCCATGTGTTATGTATCACCCCATCATTCAGGCCAATGGTGTGGAACGAAACAAAAAGGGTTGTCAACCCTGAGCAGGGGCCATCCTTCCTCAGTCTTTTAAAGTAATGCTACTGAGAGCAGTAACATCTTTCAGAGACTTAATAAGCAATAACAACTACAAGGTCTTGTCAGGTAATCTTTCTTTCACTGTCCCACACCATCAGTCTGAAGGTAGAGAGGGGGAAGAAAAACCCTCTTCCCTTCCCCTGACAGTGTCACAGGGCAGCCAGAGCCTGGGATGACACTAGCCTATTTCCAACAGGGAAAGAGGTGCACCCACACAGGAGCAGCAGCAGGAGGCATAAGAAAAAGGAACAGTGGGAAAAGAAATGCAGAAGCATTTCTATCATTTTAAAGTTTATACTGTATAGCAGCCGAGTCTTACAAAAAAACAATTACTTCCATTTTGCCTCCAACCACTCAAACCCTTCCTTGTTGGTGAGTCAGTAGGACACGGGGGGGGGGGGGGGGGGGGCAGTTTGTGTTTTTTTCATATGCATGTGGAGGGGGGGGGGGGGGGGGGGGGGGGGAAGTAATGCTTTTTTTTCTTTGAAGCACTGGACCAATCAAAGCTGTGAACTTCAGAATAACAATGTGAACAATCTAATTTTTAGGGGTATTCTTTTACTGTCTTTGCTAGAAACAATAATAAGAAATAATAGTGTCTCCCCAGAGGTATGAAATGCCATTGAACTGAGTGATCTAATATAGGTTGACCATTATAATCATGCCTTTTAAGCCACTACAAAAATACAAATAGATTTTACAAAATTGAATGTGAAATAAAAATTTGTCCTCCCTTTAAAATAAAGGGCCTTTTTTCTCAATACAGAGAATTCAGGTATATATAAAATAAATCAATATAAAATTACAATTAAGAACGAATTTAAAAAGTTGGGCACGGTGGTGCACACCTTTAATCCCATCACTCAGGAGGCAGAGGTAGGGGGATCTCTGTGAGTTCGAAGCCAGCCTGGCCTACATAGGGACTTCCGGGCTAGCTGGGGCTACAGGGAGACCCTGTTTTGATAAGATTTAAAACAAAAACAAAAACAAAAACAATTTAAACATGGCCTTTAAGAAATCCTGATTGGTTTCAACTGTCGATCTAACTGAGCCCCTGTTACATGTGAAAAACTGAAATTCCACAGAGTGTGCAAGGTAAGACAGGCCTTTCTCACAGGAAGATTTTAACTTAAGGGGAGAGAAGAAAAATGCCCACATAGAGATGACACAAAGATACCAGAAGATGCAAGAACAGCGGTCAGGTTTCCCAGGTAAGACTGGAAAATCTGACAAAGGCCTGAGCAGTTATGGCATTTCAGATGGTCCTGGAAAGGTGAGCTGGATCTTAAAAACTGGAGGGCTAGAAAGAGGATACAAAATGAGCAACCTTACAGAAGCACAGAAGAACACTTCAGTAGGGAGTATTTTCCAACCTGCACTCAAACAAAAGGATTCCACGGGCAAACAAATATGAAAACTACTACGCCACACATACTCGCTTTGAAATTCAGGGTACGCTGGTACAGAAAAGGTTCTGAGGAGGGACTGCCAGAAGTGCCTATTAACAACCCAAGCCTATGTCATTCCAGATTTCATTTGAAAGAACTTCTATCAAGTCCTCAAACACTGAAAATAGCATCTAAGCAAAACTGGGGCAAGGCCAGGAGACTATAGCTGGGGGCTACTGTGGAAGGCCTCTCCAATACCAGGCTGAGAAACAGATTTATAAAGCCAGTGTATTGGTGCATGCCTTTAATCCCAGAACTTGGGAAGAGGCAAGTAGATCTCTGTGAGATCAAAGCTAGCCCAGCCTACATATCAAGTACTAGGCCAGCTGGGGCTACAGGAAGATCCTATCTCAAAAAATTAAAAAAAAAAAATTTAATTAAGACTAAAAGGCAATAATAATAAGGTGCTGCCTCATGAAGTAGTGCTTATTATTTTAAACATATATTACACACTGAGCTTCATAGAAGCCTTAATAACAAACACAAGAAGTTAATGAATTTCAATAGTACATACATGTTTGGTACTGAAACACCCTTTCTACTTCATTTTACTTGACAAGAAATAAGAAACAATATAACAACGGAAATAATATTCCTAGTCAAAGGGAGAGGGGAGAGAAGTAACAATAATGGAAGTCAAGATCTGCCAGCCGCAGCAGAGGCAGGCACAGAACACAGGGACACCCAAATCCTGGACCTTTCCTTCCTCCCTCTGAGTAAGCCTCAAGGCCAAGAGGTCACTCAAATGAAGTTCCAAGCTAAAGCTGCCCTCCTGTCATGTTCCTACATGAGAACTAGGCATTACAAACCATTTAAAAGTAAATAATCCTAGGGGCTAGAGAGATGGTTCAGCTGTTAAGAGCAGTGGTTGCTCTTGCAGAGGACCCAGGTTTGATTCCTAGCACCCACATGGTGGCTAACAACTGTCTATAACTCTAGTTCTAGGGGAATCCAACACCCTCTTCTGACCTCTGCAAGTATTGCACAACATGAGTGCACCTACCTACATGCAGGCAATACACTCATACACTTAAAATAAAAATAATAAATAAAATATTTTAAAAAATAGAGTAATTCTGACAACTTGAAAATTTAAAATAACAACTTCAGTTATTTTATTGGAACTATGAATGTACTCACACTAATTTAACATAGACATACACTTACACCCCTTAACTGAATTACCTGTGGCTGGAACTGAGGAACAGGTGGTCCTTGCATTCCTTGTGATTGTTCATCCATGGTCTGAAGCAACAGGGACGTTAGAATTCTGCAAAGATGTAAAGTTGAAATTTAAATAATGCAATTACATATATTCAAATATGACAGATTTGCATTATGCTTCAAAAGCTATTTAAGAAACCCTTCACTTGTATTTGTGACATTTTCTAAACTCAAGTTCTGTTATTTCATACAATCATTCACTGTCTCAACTGTTTCCACTGCTCTGCAGTAGCACTATGGATTTAGAAGAGCCCATGGCTTGAGATGAATTCTTTCCTTCTCCTTTCTGCTTGTAGATCAAGGGCATTTCCCTTAGCCTGTGCTTATAACAAGATAATGCCCTGCTCAATACATGATATCCTTAAAATGTACCTTTTCTTCATATTATAAAAATATTAGGACTGAAGAGCTGGTTCAGCATTTAAGAGCACTAGCTGCTCTTGCAGAGGACTTGGGTTCAATTTTTAGCAGCCACATGGTGGCTAACGACGATCTGTAACTCTAGTTCCAGAAGATTCAATGACCCCTTCTGGCCTCCTCAAGCATTACATTCATAGGTGCACTTACATACAGGCAAGCATATACATAAAATAACTCATATACATAAAAATAAATAATTTTTAAATAAAACTATTAGTACATCTAATATCTTTATTATGTTATTCAACTTTTTCCTTTATTAAACTCATCAAAGTACAATAAAAATATTCTGGATATAGGTCATTTGAATTACAAATATGATCTTAAACAACATGACTCCTCTTTGTAAAGCCCTCTCAATGATGAACAGATATTCAAAATTTTAATGTAGTCTCAGTAATCAGTCTTCTCCCTCATTAATGCTTTAGGTATAGCTTACGAATTAGTTCCCTACTGTAAATTCCCTTAGAGTGTTCTCTTCTTTACTGTTTTACCTTCTATGTTAAGATTACATTTATATACTGAAAAATATCAATATTTGTTTTTCCTTATAGATACCCAGATGAGCTCTTTTCAGAGAGTACCCTTTACCATAATGCACTACTGCTCCGTCATCTTCGTCATGTATCGCGTCTGTACACCTACACATGCACACACTCACATGCACACACACATATACAATCAGCCCTCTGTATACAGTCGCTATGTGTGTTCTGAACATGTATAGATTTTTTTTCTTGGTATTATTCCTTAACAATACAATATATAACAACTATTTACAGAGCATTTACATTGCATTAGGCATAAACAATCTCTGGATGATTTACAGAATATTGGAGATGTGTACAGGTTACATGTAGATATATAAGGGATTTGAAATATGTAAGCTCTACTTTATTTAGAGGATTGCATATCATTAGGTTTTAATCTCCATAGAGGATGAGAGGATCTTGAAATCAATTCTCCACCAGTACCAAGGAAGCCTGTGTCTCTTTCAGCCTTCACTTTCTTTTCCATTGCAGAGGCACTGTCAGTGTATACCCACTATGTGCACAGCTAAAACTGTATTTAATAAGTATCAGGCAGCACTGCTCTACTACAAAGTCTCTATAGCCAGGCACTTTGGCTCACATCTATAATCCTAGTACATGGGAGGTTGGTGTAGGAGGATCACTACAGACCCAGCAGCAGCTTGGACTATATCATGATTCCAGGCCAGAGTGAGCTACAGAGTGAGAACCTGTCTTATAAAAACAGATTAAAACAGAAGTCTTTATTGCTACTTAATTATGCATCAGACTTTAATTTGAATTTCAGAACGAGTCTGCTTCTATTTTAAAAACTGCTGAGATTTTGATTAATATATACTGATTCTATAGATAAACTTCTAGAGAAACAATATTAACAACAATATTAAGTCTTCAAACTCATGGACACAGAATAATTTCTTCCAAAATCAGCTTTCAGTTTTGATATACTGGTCTTCAACATCTATTTCCAGATTATTTCCTAAGTAATCTTTTTTTTGGATACATTGTAAAAGCTGGGGTTTTTTCATTCAAGTTGCTGATTGTTAGTGTACAGAATAAAACTATATAAACTAGTAACTCCCATTTACTTAGTTCAGATAGCTTTTTTTTGAAAACCACATCACTTTCATATCTCTAGACAAATGAAATTTCTCCCCACATGCTAAATATGGATCCTTATTTTTACATCCTGTCTTTTTTTTTTTAATTTTTTTTGTTTGTTAGAAGAAGTATTTCATTACAACAGCATTAACCTATTCAGTAACATTTTTCTGAGCTAGGGTACATCTCTTTCAAAATTGGCTGTATATTTTTAGGTTTACAGATGAATTATTACACTTGTATAGTCTTTTACTCATTATAAACTCTGTAAGACATAAAATTAAATGAGGTCCCAACGTTTAAAAAAGATCTCCACTTCATTGTCAAAACACACAGTTTCATACAGAAAAATTCATTCCAGGGCTCTTGACATTGAGAAGTTTTCACATGCATTTCCAATCTCTATATACATGACTATCACTGGTCACAGTCACCCACCTTCTGAGCTCCTCGGCATCTGAGCATGAATACAAACTCGTCAGGTAGACAGCCTTCCTCTCCCACTAGAGCCTCCATACTCTGCTATCCCTGCCACTGTTAATCTCTTCTTGGTTTAGTTGTAGTGGTTCCCATGCCTTTAGATATGCATCAATTTCTTTTAGGCTTTCAAATTTAGTAGCATATAGGTTTTTAAAGTATTCCCTTATAATGTTCTGTATCTTTCTGGTGTCTGTTGTGATGTTTCCCCTTTCATCTCTGATTTTGTTGATTTGGAGGTGCTCTTTCTTTCTTTTGGTTAACTG